>NW_004955412.1:1990505-2011537 GCF_000276665.1 Chinchilla lanigera
ATATGTTGTAAAATGTTGTATGTCTGTTAATGTTTCCCTCCTTTTATCTTTAAAATAAAAAAAAGAAACTTTATAATAAAAAACAAACAAACAGAGTGGGTCTCAGCCATTTTCATAACTGCTTTCCATTTATGAGTGAAGCAATACTTTATGAATAATATTTTGCAGTTTGTAGTGCCCTGAAAATTACAGACCTAGCAGCATTGGAATGTTTAGTAAACTTCAGATACTCTGATTTCCCATTACATAATTTACTCACGGTCGTGCTTCACTTCATAACATTACAGAGGAGGCTTAATGCAGGAAAAATTTCTGGATCACGGAAACACAAAACTTTTCTTCTCTAAAACAGTGCTGTGCTAAACATCTCTCTCTCAGTTACACACAGGGAAGTTACCAAATCAGTCAATAAGTGATAGCAGTAACGTGAGCACCCGTGATGTCCCACCAGTGAGGATTTGGACAAGAGCTGCTTGTACCTATGTGTCCATTCTGATGAGAGGAAGGAGGAAAAACCATTTTGAAGTTTCTAAACGAGGTCGTAATGGAAGAATGAGTTTATGCAACTCAGAAAATGAGTTGATGCAACTTTTTTCTGAAAACAACGAATATGGGTGTTTAATAATTAATCCTAACTTCTAGTTGAAGGAATATTGGCGTGCATGGTTTTCAGGTTTCATTTTATAATTGCTGACTAGTATTCTTCTAATGACATCTTAATGTCAGTTAGATGGATCAGAAGGGAATGAAAATGGGTCATGAATTTCTTAAGGAACTAATGTTAGTTTTGTTTAAAAAATTAAGAGTGCTTTGAGGAATAGAAAATGGTATCACAAAATAAAAATGATGGAATTCAAACATTTGAAGTGTAGCTTATCCAAAACACGAGATTTCAGAAAATATTAAAATTTGTTGGCACACCCTTCACCTATCTATGGACTACTGCCTTGTGACTTCCATCTCGTCAGTTACTGTGTTCACCGCTCCCGGGTACGCTTGGCAGCCGTTAGGGCACAGCGACAGAGTAACGTCTGCCAGACTGTGAACACACGCTCAACACGCCATGGGCTTCTTACCACATCCCATAATTTCCCCTCACCCAAGCACTGTCGCTGTCACACCTCTTGTGTGTAGATGGGGCCAGGAAAATACTTATTAGCATTAGAATGTGCATTTATTTACCTGCTCATGCATGTGTGTATGAGCATTTATATCTCTGCATTTTCTTCTTAAACTCTTATTTCATCATCAACTTGGCTGTGGTCTGATGAAAATGTCTAGATGCCCAGATTATGACATGAGCACTGCCTTACAATTTCCATATTGGACTTTACGTGAATGGGTAGTGAATTTCTACATTGTTCAACAGTAGATTCATTTTGATTTGTGTTCTTTTTCTCATTTTGTTACGTGCCTTAGCCAATCCTTACTAGTATACAGGTGAATTCCTTAATGCATCATAAATCAACTATAATTATGTCCTATGTCTATTTTATAGTTGAGCTTAGTTTAGAATGAGTACTTACACAAATTAATAACAGCAGTGACTATATTGAACTGAGATTGGCTCAAGCTCATAGGCTATATGCTTAGGTAAAATTGATATTTAAATGATAAGGACACTTTCTTTCCTAGACAATAAAATCTATTATTAAAAAAAATTCCAGACAATAATATATAAGAAAAACAAGCAAATGCTTGTTTTTCTTATGTAGAAGAAAGAAGGTGGTATATGTCAGGGATGAGTAATTTTTTCTTTCTCACGACTTTTTTGAGACAGATCTTGCTGTGTAGTTCAGGCTGTGCTTGAGCTTCCTGTGCAGCGCAGGCTGTCCTCAAACTCGTGGTGATCCTCTTGCCTCTGACTCCCTGTGTGCACCACCGGGCCTGGCTTTTCCATAAATTTTATCCCTGCCTTCACCCTGATTCAGTGTGGAGAACATTCCTTGTCTTATTGCTATCTGCTTTTAGCAAAAGTCTTTCCTTTAAAAGTCAGTCACTGAAAGTGACAGAAAGTGCCATGTATAGACAATTAAGGACACCAAAACTGCCCTGAGAATGTTTCTTGAGCCCCTGATGTTGAGCTTGGCTGCCTCCCTCGTTGTGAACCAGGTATGAATGCAGAACTGATGTAGGCTTACGGGGGAAAGAAGTTTTAAAATATTCATATGGGTCATCATGTGTTTTGAGCTTCATACCTGCACGTAAGAAAAATCATAGGTAGTGACTTTTGATGCATAAAGAATAGAGAATGAAAATATCAGTGGAGCAGACGTGAAGCTTGTCCAAAGAAATCCAGTTAAATTTGTGTAAAATAAGCTTAACTTAGATAAATTCGTCTGAGCCATAAATAACTTACACAAGTATAAATGAGAAATAAGCATGTCAAGCTGTAGTCACTTCTTGTTTCGTGACATAGCTGGGATGGGTCGGACACAGGGCACCTTTAGACATGAGCACAGACTGCTGCTATTGGAGGATGTGACTGGATGGTAGGTTGAATCCAGAGTGCAGCTGACCTCACCTATTGGACCAAACAGTTACAAGTATATATTGCGAGAATAGTTACTGGAACGCCAGGAGCATGTCTTCCACTTCGATCTCCCGCGTCAAGCACTTTGCCTCTGATTATACTAACATGAAAATATAACAGAAAGCTTTCTGAAGGTGTTACATAGGCAGCAAACAATCCATGGTGTGAACTGGTCTGTGTCAGGCGTGTTGGACTTTATTTATACAGCGTCCTAGATGGGCCGTCATGCTTCCTGTATGACCACAGGACACTAGCACGTCCTTGTCTTGCTCCTGCTGCTGCAGGCCCAGGCAGTCCTGCTGAAGCCGTGGTTGCCGTGATTCAAGGACTCTGTGAGGAGTGTTACTAGCAAGGGACGCTGCAGGGCTGATCAAAGAGAAACGGGAGATGCAGGCAGAAGCGGAAAAGGCATTTCCCCCTTGTTCGGAGATGAGCCGCACACATTGCCTCTGTAAAGAGCTCCCGTGAGGCTGGAGGTGCATGCGGAGGTCAGCCAAGACAGAGGCTCATATTTGTTCTCCTTCCCCAATTATTTCCAAAGTATAAAAAATGTGTAGACTTTTACTATCTTTCTTTTTTGTCACCCTGAGGGAAGCCAGACAAATAGTGAGCTAACAAGAGTGTCCGATTCTGGCGTTCAGATCAGGGAACAGGGCTCGCTGACAGAAACACAGACTCGGAGTTGGGAGATCTGGGTTTGGCTCCGAGATCAGTGAGTTCGGTTTCAGCGATCACAGGCAACTCCCTTACATTATCCACACCTCCTTCCCCCTTTCTGTCTACGGGATTATCCTTCCTCACAAAGTGGCAGCAAAGTGTGTTAGTCTGCACTGAATGATTATTAAAGAGCGCAGCTTAAGTCCTGAAAATATCAACATGTTCTCTTTGCAAAGAGACAGCCGCAGAGCAAAGGAAGATTCAGTGATAACTAAACAGACACATAGAGTGTGGAGCGTGGCTATGTGCAAGTGGCATATTTATGCCTTTTTATGCAGATTACGCACATTTATGCCGATTATGGTCTCAACGCACATCCATTTTCCTACAAATGACTCAAGCTTATCCTTATTTTTTGGCAAAGTAGTACTCTATTGTATACAAATACCACATTTGCTTTATGTGTTCATCTTCCATCCACAGCTGTATATATAGGACACAGCACTGATATACAGGCTGCTTCCAAGGTTTAGCTATTATGAACCGTGCTGCTATAAATACAGGCGTGCAGGTATCACTGCAGTGTAATGCCTTTAACACTTGTGACAAGATACCTTGAAAGGGAATTGGTGGGTCAAATGGAATTCCTCATTGTACATTTTGAGGAATCTCCATACTGACTTCCACAGCACTTGAATGAATTTATACTCCTACCCACAATGGAAAAGTGTTCCTTTTCCCCTAAGCCTCTCCAGGATTGCTAGTATTCGATTTCTTAAACATAGCCATGCTTTCTGCAGTGAGACGGAATCTCAGTGTTTTCGCAGTTTGCATTTTCAAGTGGCCAGTGATGTTGACCATTTTTTCATGTATGTGTTCACCGTTTGTATTTCTTATTCTAGGAAGTATCTGTTCATTTCTGATGCCCACTATTGGATTGGGTCTTTACATGTGAGCATTTACATTTTTTGAATTCTTTATGTATTTTAGATATTAGTCCTTTGTCTAATGACTAGCTGGAAAAATTTTTTCCCTATTCTGTGGGTTGTCTCTTCACTCTGGTGGTGATTTCTTTTGCTCTGTGGAAACATTTTAATCTGATGTGATCCCAGGTGTTGATTTGTATTACTTTTTGTGCAACTGGGACTCAGTTGAGACAGCCTTTGCCTGTGCTGATGGCTTCAGGAGTTTTAGTGATTTTACCCTCTGGCTGGGTAAGTGTTTCTGTTTCAACATTTAGTTCTTTGACCCATCTTGATTTTAGTTTAGTACACAGTGAGAGGTATAGGTGTTGATTCAATCTTCTGCATAAGGATAGCTTATTTTCCCAGAACCATTGTTATAGAGGCTGTCTTTCCTCCAAAAACATATTTGGCCTCTTTGTTAAAGATGAGGTAACTTTCAGTTTTTTTCTGTATTCTCTATTCTGTTCCATTGATCCATAAGTCTGTCTTTCTTCCTTTCTTCCTTTCTTCCTTTCTTCCTTCCTTCATTCTTTCATTCCTTCCTTCCTTCCTTCTCTCCCTCCCTCCTTCCTTCCTTCCCACCCTCCTTCCTTCCTTCCTTCTGTCTTTCCTTCCTTCCTTCCATCCTTTCTTTTGTTTCATTTTGCCAATACCATGGTATTTTTTGTCCCTGTAGCTTTGTTCTCTAACTTGAAGTCAAGAATTGTGATACCTCCTGCTCTTGTTGCCCAGAATTGCTTTTTCGTTTTTTGTTTTTCTTCCGGTGCCAGGAATCGAACTCATGACCTTGCACTTGCCAGGCAGGCGCTCTGCTGCTGAGCTAAATCCCCAGCCCCAGAATTGCTTTTTCTTTTCTAGGTCTCTTTTGGTTTCATACAAATTTTAAGATTGTTTGTCCACTTCTGTGGGAAATACTATTTTGATCGGGATTGTATTAAATCTGCATTACGTTGTGGATGGATGGGCATTTTGACTATGGAGGTTCTTCCTAGCAAGGCACAGGGGACATCTTTCCATTTGCTGGTATCCTCCTACATCTCTTTTTTCAGAGTATGGTAGTTTCTATTGCAGGGTTTTTTTTTACTTCCTTCGTTAGGTTCATTCCAAAGTATTTTATTTTAGTGCATACTTTTATGAAAGGTATTATTTTCCTTATTTCTCTCAGAGTGAATTTCCTATTGGGCTACAGGAATGATACTGATTGTTGAGAGTTGACTTTCTATCTAGCTATGCTACCACTTTGGAGGTTGTCTATACAGAGGATCATATCATGTGTAAATAATGATAATTTAATTTCTTCCTTTCCTAGCTATATTCCTTTTATTTCTTTCTGCTGTCTAATTGTTCTGGCTAATGTTTCAAGTATTATATTGAAATGGACTGGTGGTAGTGGGCATCCTTGGCTTGTTCCTGATTTTAGAAGGAAAGCCATTTGATTGAGATAAAGACTTCTACACACATTCATGTTTTGTTTTTCATGAAAAGATTAAATTTTCTTAAATAGTCTTGGTGCACCTATTGAGATGATCATGTGACATTTGCCCTTGCTTCTGTTTGTGGGGTGCATTACATTTATTGATTTAGGTATACTGAAATACCTCTGCATACTTGAGATGAATCCTAATTGTCAGTGACGAATCACCAAAATATGAGTGTTTTCTACAAAGAACAGGATTTGACAAACACCATGCATTCTGATTGACATTATTTAATTAAATCAGTAGTATAGTTACAGTCAATGGATGGCTGAGATACAATTTAATCTCTGATTCCGATTATGCTTTCAATTTTGGTTTTTCAGTACCATTCTGAGCATGTCTACATGAACAAGTTTGGGCGCAGCACTGGAATTACTAAAGCATTTAGCCAGGTGGTGTGATGCAGGCCTGTAATCCCAACACCCAGGAGGCTGAGTCAGGAAGATTG
Organism: Chinchilla lanigera; assembly: GCF_000276665.1. NCBI lineage: Eukaryota > Metazoa > Chordata > Mammalia > Rodentia > Chinchillidae > Chinchilla > Chinchilla lanigera. Next base: position 1,996,587 of record NW_004955412.1, read on the forward strand.
CCAATAGCGCTAGGCCAATCTGGGCTACATAGTGTGTTCTAGCCTGACGAGAAGTACATAGCAAGACCCTATCTTAACCTCTCCTCAAAAAAACTTTGTGAAAAAATTTTCTCATTGATCATATTGAATTGTTTATTGTTAGAATGAACAGTTATTGCATAATGAATATTGGTACAAATGTTCTAACACATTTTGGCTCTCAGAAATAAGCAATTCCTAAACAGTGTTGCAATTTTAAAGTTTTCAATATATTTGCTCTTGTTGGATTGTTTTTATTTCTTCACATGAGAAACATAATTTATAATGATGAATTCTAATATGGAAACAGAGAAAATAAGTTTGGCCTGCTATAGTAGTTTCCCTGAATTTGTCTACTGTGGCCAATAACCCTGACATGTCAAATCCATCGTATTAAGAAAGGCCTACTACATTAGTAGAGAAATCTCTGGAGTGTATGTTTTCAGGGTCATGGAGGGCTGGCCCTGGACACTACCTGACCCCTTGCCTGTTACTCCCCGGCGCGGTTCCCTGCTCTGCTTCCCAGCTGCCCTGCGCTAAGCAGCTTTGCTCCACCGCACCCTCCCGCCGTGATGCCTCTGCCTCGGGCCAGTGGATCGTGGACTGGAACCGTGACCCAAATTACAACCTTCCTCCTTTAGGTTGTGGGACTTGAGCGTTGTCTCTGAGCAACAGGGAAGCTAACACATCTGTGCTCTCTGAGCCTCTGCTTTTACATCAAATTATGAGGGAGAAGAACGAGATTATTTTCCTTTCCTGGTTTGTATCTGTGATTCTCATTGGCATATATTTGTGTAATTATATTTTCAATATCATCGTAATCAGTAAGACTTTTGAATTCTGAAAATGTTTTGTTTCCAGAAGCCTCTAAACATGTATTCCATCTAAGTATATTCTAGCTGATAAGTACCCCTTCAAAACCTTTTTATGCAAAACACAAATCAAATAAGTTCTCTAAAATTTGAAACCTTATTATACTGTTTGTTTCTTACCACTTTGAACACTTATCTAGAATTTTTTCATAAAATAAAGCAAAACTTTATTGCCTTTTCTAATCTTTGCAATTTGATGAAAGGCTGCACCTTTACTAGCTCCATACTAGTGTGATCAGATGACAAAGGAAATAAGCAATATATTGCTAAATCAAAATTGATAGCATCGGGTAATGGAATTTTACTGACTAGTAATAAGAGAAAGAAAAAATCCTCTGATACCATAAAATCCCCGTAATAAACATTCTTGAAGAATAGCAATTCACCCCACTCAGCACTTTGTTTTGTTAAGTAAATGCCTAGAGGAACCATAACCCCCAAACATGGCTTATACGTCTTCATCTATAGTTTTAAACCGCTCAGTAAGTTTCTAGTTTCTTGAGAAATGTCTGCTTGTGATTTACTACTGCAGAACTTTTCCAGGCAAATTAAATAAGAGATCTTAAAGCGTATTTAATACAATGCAGGCAAATTTTTTAAAAGCCCTTATTATTGAAGAGAAATCTTCTTAATGCTATTTGGTCAGACTGACTGTCTACAATGATTGGCTTTGATGAAAAAAAATGTCTATTTGATATCTGCAGTAGGGAAGAAAATCTAGCAATTGCATTATCCTTCCTTTAGACCTCAAACAAACAAGCTAATAGAGTCTCATTGAGCTAACTGTGCCTTGATTACAGCCCATTAGTGACATTATTAAATGAAAAAGTTTGCCTGGAATTTTCAGATATATATTTCAATACTTCATACAGATGAGTCAAGTTGACTTAAGTCTTTTGTATATTAGAACTTTGAGGAAGTGATACAGTTTCAATTATAAATAACAATTAAAAATAGCAAGTGGTATGGTGAATGTTACATTCCTTCAGTAAATATCATAGCTTTCTAAAAGGAGTAAAACTTCAAATGAGGGCTTTGAATTCCAGCAATGGTTACTAAAAGAAAACATACTGGATATAATGGGTTTGATTTGTTAATCTCTATTTTCATAGCAGCGATTTTATAAATTCTGAGTTTTCTTAATTAGTTATTCATTGTCATTTTTAATAGAAATCATAAATAACTTGTTCTGAATGGGTCAGATATTGGTAAGCATCAATGGTACAGAGATGAACAATGACTAGTAGGTTCACTGGGGCCTGGAGTAGATCATACATGACTAGGTCATACATGACTAGAGGAGAGACACTTGTGACCAGCGATTGTCCAAGAAAGAAAGATTTTGTCTAGGCTATAGTGGAGCGACAGTACTGTTATTTACAGCATCTGTCTAATTAAGGAATAATTTCATTGCGGGGGCACTTAGGGACAAGGACTCCTCCTCCAGTTATTTTGATATTTTTCCTAAACACTTTCACTGATCATTCAGCCTTTTCTAATTTCAGACTAAAAGTCAGCTTTGGGGAAAGATTTGAAAGACATAACAAACTGTACAATTCCATCTCTAGTGTATTCCTTCTCTCTGACCCAATATCTGGACTATTATAACAGTATTAAATAAAAACAATTAAAATTACAAAGTCAAGTTCAAAGGAACTGGCAAATGTTACAGAGCTGTGATGACCCTCTTAGGGTATGGAAATAAAATTTTCTTATATTTGCTTCATACTCCTTCTTAAGTTCATGGCTAAACAAGATATATTCCAACCAATGCGTTCTTGAATATGCTTGTATATTAAATTCTATGAATGCAGGAGTAAAGTGCAGAAGAAGAACATGACTTTTAGGGACTATTAAGAAAAATGGGCAATAAAAAATTCCTGGAGGGGACAAGTAGTTGAAAGTTCTGTTGATGAAGCTTTAGGGAGAAAAGAGCAGAGAGATACTCAAATTTATATGAACATTAACAGGCATAAAAGCGAACATTCAGGTAAAAGTATTCGGGACATTCTTAATGCACATAGTAGCACTTTGCCTTGAAAGATAATTAGGATATTGCAATGCATCGATGGAGACATTAGGTCCTAGCAGCTAAAGAATGGCATATACATGTCTAAAAGTTATAAAGCATAAAAAATAAGTGTTATGAAGGGCGTCATTGGATAAGATTGTTATCCTAGCTGAGGCAGGAGGATTGCCACAAGTTCAAGGCCAACCTGGGCTATGTCAGTTCAAGGACAGATGGAACTCCAGAGTGAGACTGTCTCAAAAAACAAAATAAAACAAAAAAGGAACCGTCAAAATGGATGGGAGAATGAAAGGCATGACAAGGAATCATTACATAAATAGACAAATAAACAGAAGTTTGCTTTAAGAGAGCAACACAGAATTTCCTACACAATATATTAAAATTTTAAATTTACTTTAGAGAGAAAGCAACACAAATATTCAAATTTTTTATTGATTTTTAATCTGGCACCACTAAGTTTTGATTGGAGTCAAGTATGTTAATCTGAAAAGAGGCTCAGAAAATATAAAACATGGCCAGGACAGGAGTTTGTTTCAATTATGTTCAACATAGGGCTTGAAAAACATCCAAACTCCAAGTGGCTGATACATGACACTCAAATGGCAAAGTGCTGCAGAGGAGGTGCCCCGGATACGCCGTGGGGTTCAGGAGTATTTGGCACAGATTTCATTAGGACAGTGTCTATACCCCAGGTTAATATTCACATCCGGGCCCTACTCTACATATGCACAGATATTTTTAAACATTTCTATAAAGGAGGGAAGGTTTATGGATATCTATTTTTCCCTCCTAAGTAAGTTTGGTGAATAATTCTCACCGTGTGACTTTTTAAATCTGAATGTGTGACTCAAAAGCTGTCAACAAGTGACCAAAAACATAACTGATAGCAAGTGGGGCGGGGATTCCTAATCCATTTCCCGCCTTGCTTCTAAGCCATCTAGAGAATTAAGGGACAAAATGAGGTCTGTGCATTTAATTTTACTAGGAAATATTCAACTTTTATATTTATCCCATCAACTCGATGTAAGTAATTGCGTTAAATACACCAGCACAGAACGCCCAGCTATCCAGGTTGGCTAGAACTGCCTTTAGCTCAGACAAGAAAATCCCCACTTCATGGGAAATCTTTCATCACAGGCAAATCAGAAAAGTTCAACACCTTAATATTTCTTGAAAAGCAGAAGCAATTAGATGTGTGTGTGTATTGTGGAATTGCTAATTTTGACTTCCCAGCTTCTACATATTAGAGACTTAAACTATTTACCTCAGTTTCAGCAATCAGTGAAGCTCCTCTCTCTTGCTCGAAGTCTAGCATGCATTTAAAATCTAACATGGGTGTATGTGTTGCTTGCTGTTTGAAGCATGGATGTACACATTTACCTTCTATGATTTTAACTTAAGTATCAATGGTGCCCACGTCATTTTTTACAACATAACAAAGAGTTCTCTCAGTCTCTAATTTCAGAGAAGAAAGACTGAGATTTTGTTGGGTAATAGTTCAAAGAAACGGATACCTACAAAGGTGAAGTGACTCCAGTGCTTTTGCATAAATAATTTTCTCCTCGCAGTGCAGCGCTTTCACCTACCCGGCACTGTGAAAACCAAGCGAGACTGTTCACAATGAAGCGTGCTACACACAAATGCGACTTGTCGGCATACAGGAGTCTGCAGCAGGTGGAACCGAGCTACAGCACAGCACAAATGCTGGAAGAGGGACAGTGGATAGATGGTCTACCCTTTTCTGGAGGCTGAACAAGATGGAAGGAAATTGTCTCAAAATAGCTGCGAAGTGTATCAGACTTCCTTCTTTAATACAGCTTCTCCTGCTTCTGATGGGAGGAATACAGTTCTTTCTAAGTTGCTCCCTTGAGAGATTTACTCAAAGTAGACAGAGCCAGACTCCCGCGCATGTGCTGTGCATGGGATGAGCGACCCTGAACCAGCAGGCAGCCAGGCCACTGCAGGGACTTTGCTGAGTCTCAGGTGACATTCTGTCTTTATTCTTTTCTGTAAGTATCTCCATTTTGTAAGCAATCTACACTAGAATATAACCTTAAAATGTATATGTTTGAAATTATTAATGATCCAAGGATTATGTCGCATAAATTTTTAAAGTTCATGAATTATAAAACTTGCAATTTCTGAAATCAAAATGAAAGGCATAAGATCAGAGTTAAAGGGATATTTCTTTTACAAGGCATGTGACACACTGAAATGAAGTTGATAGCCAAAATAAACTTATTAAATCAAATTTTCAGTGAAAGGCAACTTCTCTGATTCTAGTGCCATATTCCTGAACCACATTGGTGCATTAATAAGCAATTGTGACTTACTATGGCTTTCATTCTGTTAATTCACCTGTCAGAAAACCTCATGAAAGACCAGGAAAAAATGGGTATTGGCAAGTAGTTTTTGGATAATACACATGTGAAAATTGATCTTATTTCTAATTGTAGAACCACAAGGTAAATTATTTGAATTCTCTGCACATGTATGTTTAACAAGCTAAAGATGGTGTATTTTAAGCTTTTCAAATTTAAATTTAAATTTCTTTTTAAAAGATAAATGATAAGTTGTATAATTTCTGATGTCTTTATGTTAGAGCTCTGTAATTTTCCTTAAGAACAGCCTGACTGGCTACATTCTGCAGATTCCCTCCCATACTTTCTCATCGAAGGATGCAATTTGTTTACCAGCACTGAGCTCTGACCTGCAAGAATCACTTAAAGCCACAATCCTTTCAATCGTGTAACTCTGAGCAGCGACACTCTTCATTTTAAGTAATTTAAATTTGAGACCAATCAAGACATTCATCTTACATAGGAGCCATTTATAGATAAGTATCAGATTTTCTGAAGCATTCGAGACCTCGCAAAATTTGATGAACTACTCACCTTACTGAAATACTTGAGAGCCTAAATCAAGTCTTTCCACTACACATTACTCTGGACACAGAGAATTTTGGATTAATGGCCACTGACATTTGGGGCCATGACTACTTCCAAGGAAGTTCTTTTGGCTTATTTATAACATCACAGACCATATTTCTTTGTCCCCAGAAGTTGTCCCATGATTCTGTTCCTAGGATATTTTGTATCAGAGCACATATACATTTATTTCAAATGTCTCTTATGAAATCAGTTTTATTACTTTAATATCGTACTACAGCCCATTTAAAAATATCCTAGTACACACATAGTATGTATACATTTTAAGTGAAAAAGTCACATAAATGCAGGATATGTGTCTTACTTTTCATATATTTTTATCTTTCAACCTAAAATGAATAATTTCAGCTTCCTTAGCATGTTCCAGTAAAACATACCAACAACCAGAGATCATGAAAAGTAGACATTTACTGTGTCTAATTTTCATATTAATATATATTGAAATTTAGACTGGAATTTATGCTTTAGAATGCCCATTTTGTTCTTTGCATAAGTGTGTATTAGTTTATATCTCTCGTACTCTAGTCAGATTTTATTGACTTCCTCTAAACATATGAAATATCTACTAGTCATAGTCATGGTAAAGGCGCTTAGTCAGGCATCCTCAACGAAATAGTCAACTTTCCTTTGCCTTTTTCCGTTCCTACTTGTGAGATAGGAATCTGCGGTGTTTCCATTAATTTGCTCTGCCCATAAAATGTGTATTTTTATCTTTGCGTTTCTCCCTGTCTATCTCTGTAATTTTATAAGTTTCTTATCTTTCTCTCTGGCAAAGTGGAGGGGAATTCTATCCAACATGGTCATTTACATGTCATACAGCATGACCTGTACTTTGTGTTTAAAGATTAATTTCAGAATATGTATTTGGTAGTGTGCATAGAAATGAGACTTCATTTTTCAAAAGTACTACTTCATAGTCATTCAGCTAATGCCATCGTCCTGAAATCTGGATGCTATTTCATTCATATTAAATAAACAAACAAACAAAATATCTAATGTTTTCCAGATCCCCCTGGTAACTGCATGGATGGGCTTTGCCCTACAGAACACTGAGGCCCACAAAGGCGGAGCAGATACTGCACTGTTTCCAAAATCTCGATACTGTGCATGGGGCAGGCAGATATTAAAATAATATTTAAGATAGAAAGAAATTTTATTTAACTCAAATCAAACTATTCACGTCCATTTATGTCAGACCTTGTACTTTCCAAAAGAAAGATGATAGTGTCTTTCATGAACTGAGGATTTTATGAGGTAGTAATAGATAATACTTATGTGAAACCATTATAATAATTTGAGCAATACTAATGTTATGCCTGAAGTTTAAGATGGTTAGAATTATATTCCTCCAACATCGTCTTTTATTTCATGAGTTACTTGCTCAGGTTTAAAATAGCTTCCTATGCAGTAGGAGTCTATGATTATTAACAAGTTTTAAACTAATTATATTATGTGGGTTTGATGTGATATCACACATAAAATGTGGCTAGAACAAATGTCTCAGTAGTACTTTTAAATTTTCCTTTTGGATAAATATAAAAACTCAAGCAAAAGAAAAGTAGAAAATTATAAATAACGCATATAAAACAGTCCAAAATAACAGAAGCAATTATGTACATTCTTTAATGTCTAATGACCTCGAGGATTGTTATGTTTACCAATATGTAAGTCAAAACGTTTTTATTTTCACTTCTCAGCTTAAAAGTGAGAAAATTCTAGCTCCTTCTCTTGTTAACAAGTGGCATTTATTATTTTAAATAATTTGCATTTTGTGCCACCAGTAAATGTCAGTGCTCCCAAAAAAGCATCCATGATCTGAGTAGAAAAATTTTCTTTAATGTGGTTAATTGAGCATATAATTATACAGAATAATGCGTTTAAAGCCTGATTGAATCGTACATAAATATAGGTGTGTGGGATGCTTTCTTCCCCCGTGCTGGCGCATTCTGTGGGTCACGGCACCACACTCAATAAAAATTAGCTTGAAGAAATATGCAAGGCGTTCCAAAAGTTGATGCTCTTACATCTGAGCGTCTTCCTGTGGCTCGCGTGATCCCACTGTCTTCCTCTTCCCTCACTGGCTCCCTCCTCCCCTGTGTTGCCTTGTCTACCGATGATTACTCTGCAGCCTTAGCTGGTCAAGCACACTGTGCTCACGTCATTAAAGCATAGCTGAGCTGATGAAGTGCATCCGTAGTTTCCAAACTGTGCGCTACATAACAGTAGCATGTATTACAGGGGCGCTGGGAATCTCCAGGGGACTCAGAGAAACGTGTATATTCGCGGCTCTATCAATCGGAGTTTGGCTTGGCCCGTGTGTAATGTGATATCCTGTGTCAGAGCAGTGTGTGGATCATCCAAGCCCACTTTCTTCCACTGTTTTCTGCTCTAGAATGCACATGCAGTGGGTTCAGATCAGAAGTTCTCTCTGTGTCCTGGTTTGTACTCCCCAGAACAAAAGCACCTATGGGGAAGGCTGCTGTTCACCACACCCAGCATCTGTCACAGCACTGGCAGAAATGAAATCGTCTGCTTTGGACAGTGAGGACAATTTAGTTCTGAAATCAGGACTTTATTTTCCTTATGCTCCTCCCCCTTCTTTACACCACTGAAATGATGAGTGACACCTCCCCGGAGGACCTTTCTGCCTTCCCTATTATCTCTGCTAGCGCTGTGCCAATTCATCTCATCTATCCAATAACCAGGTCAGAAAAACAAAGTTATAGCCGCTCCAGTTCGTTGTGCAAATAGTTCCACCCTCTTAGCTACAAATCTCAAGTTTTAAATGTCAAAGCAAGGAAAGAAAACAAACAGACAGGGTGAACAGAAACACAAGGACAGTAGCTGCGCAGTGCTGGACATCTCTATATATTGAGTTGTTGCCACACATTGCTTTGTGGAGGATATCACAGGATTTTTTTTCTATTTGCACAAATAGTTAATTTGGCAGAAACATTTAAAAACTAATCTTCTAAATCACTGCCTTCAAATTCAGTGAGTCTATTTTAATCTAACCATGGTGTGCACCCTACAGTTCTGCCTATTTAACCAAGCCTTTAATTAGCTTTTTCATCATTTCTATTTAAAAAATTCTAAATAACCATCCTTAATAAAATATAACAGCATATTCTGAAAAAGAAGTATGTTCTGTGAGGGGATGGTAATGGGACGGAATTCAGGATCTTGGCAATGAGCTACATCCACAGTGCTGTTGTTTTTTTTTGTTATTTTGAAACAGTCATTAAGTCATAAATTGCCCCAGCTGGGCTTGAACTTGTGATTCTCCTGCCTAGACTCCCCAAATGCTGGGATTACAGCATGTATCACCATGCCTGGGTAGGATGCAACATTTTTCCTTATCATTTTTCCTTTTCTTTATTATAATAAAGATTCTTCAAAATTTATTTATTTATTTATTTATTTATTTTGGTTTTTCTCCGGTACCAGGAACCGAACTCACGACCTTGCGCTTGCCAGGCAGGCGCTTTGCCGCTGAGCTAAATCTCCAGCCCCTGATTCTTCAAAATTTAAAAGTGGACATTATTCCATTGTGTAGCTCACCATAGCCTAGTTAATTTTTCAAATTTGTGTTAAAAATCGAGTCTCAAATATGTGTATGTGTGATGATTACTTGAAAACCTAGCCCCTGAAGAGAGATTTACAGGTAAAGTAACAGTTTTATATAACAAAATTCTTGGTACTATAGAGAGATAGGATTTTTCTGCAGCATTTACATGAAACATGATAGACTGTGGCCCAGTTGTAGCAATTTTTTTGGTAAGCCCATTATGACAGCATGTATTTTTCCTATATGCAAAATAACCACTTTGATAATAACTCAAAATGAGCAAGGTAGGTTTTCTAAGCTTTTCCGCTCATAATTCATTTGCTTATGAAAATTGAGACATGAATCTTGTTTGTCCGCTAACCAGTGTCTCAGTATATGTTCTACTGAAGTAAGCTCCCACTAACCAGTATTATTATTTCTCTGCCGCATGCCTGTAACACACATGGAAAAGTTTAAGGCATAACATTTGGATTTGAAAAATCTAAAACAAGTGAGATACCAACTTTGAAATGGCTTGAAAATTTTGAAGTTAATCTCCTAAGGACTTTCTTTGAGCTTGTAGAGACTGGGCCTGCCACTCTGCGTTTCAGTTGTAGAATTCCAAGTGAGCTCATTTAGACTAAACATGCCGCATCTAAAAAATTCATTCTTCCCTTTCAGCGGTTTCCCTGCCACGTTCTTACCATTGTACATCCACACAACAGTTTCAGAAAACAAGTTTTCTGGGGAAAAAGCCGAGTTCGGGAGCCTCCTACGACTTTTGCTCAGGAGCTGCGTAGACGAGAAATGGCAACTTGGTAGCTCATGGCCAAATGGAAAGCAAAGCTTGGAAAGCAGATCTCTGTACTGCACCTGCTCACTCAGTGAGAGCGCAGACATTCGTCCCGAGGGCTGTTAGTCCAAAGCCTGTCTCGACCGTGACATTCACTCTTCCACGTACACCTCAGCGCCAGAATAACTCTGCTCAGTAATACGCATCCGAGCTTCCGCGCCGTAACGCTCTGTGTAAGAGTCAACAAAACCTTGATTGACTGCTTTCTATGTTAACAGCCTTCTTGGATATTAGAGATAGTTTTATTTCTTGAGTCATGATAAATAAGTTAAAATAACATCCATTGCAGCAAAGGTATAAGCCTCCAATTAAGAATAAAATATATAAGGAATGAATAACACAAAGGTGTGTTTGAACTTATCAACCTGAGTTACATAAACTTTTTATAAGGGTTTTTGAGCTCAGTCCCAAACTTTCAAGGGAAAGTTACTCTGAGGGAAAATTACACCTGTGCCTAGAATATCTTTACCTTATCTTTCTGAATATAATAAAGTTTTCTTTCTGCAAAATTACTTTTATCAGAAACCAAACATGCCATACTTTCTAACTTTTGAACAAAACTTCTCTTTTCACTACATGCCTCTTCAACAGCTGTCCATTTTCCTTCTGCTACTCCTAGCAGAATTCCCTGAAGGGCTTCCTCTGCCTTTTTCTCCTTCACATAGAATTTTGAAGCGGTGTAATCAGACTTTTACCTGGATTGCTCTGGTGGAAGTTTACATTACAAACTTTTGGAGGTAATCCTCAGTTGTCATCATTGTTTTCTTTTGGCGTTGTGTGATCCGGTTCACTGACATTCCCCCACAGCTTCCAGAACATGTTTCTTTCCTGAGCTGTCTGCCTACTTGCATCATTTTCTCTTTCCCTTGTTCCTTACCCTCGTCTTCCCATCCGACGGTGTTGGAGGACTCAGGCTCTATCTTTGGACCTCTCTCTTGGTAATCTCTTTCAGTCTCACTGTCATCTGCATGATTATAACTCTAAAACATATAGACACTTTAGCATAGTTCCATGAACTAAGGTACTATTTTATATATTATCTAATCTTAGAGGTCTAGAAACTTATCAAAATTAATATGACCAAGAAGAACTTTCTTCCTCAAACACACAGTTATCTCATCATTAGAAAATAGCAAATTGTTCCACTCACTCAGATAAAATGAAATCCCTCAAAATATATTAGGAAACAAAAACCCTTCACATTATCACTGATTTATTCTTTCTTATTCTACATGTAGTTTCTCAACAAATCACATTTTTCCAACTCGCTATTGTGTTGTGTGTGGAGAAACAGCTCCCTGTATAGCCTTCTTTGCTTTCATTTTTAACAAAGAAAGCAGCCAAAGTAATCTTATTAAAAAAGTTTCAAACAAACATAAAAAAACAATAAAAATAATACTTCCATTAAGAAGTGGGAACAGTTCCTTAAGTTCACTGAACGTTTCCCTGGGAACGGCCTCTTCCACCTTCCCGTATTTCTTCCATGATTTCTTCCCCATCAGTTTCCTCCTGCTCGCTTCAGTGGTACATACTGGAATGAGGAAAGTAAATCCAATTTCATGATGAATTTCTGCATTAGTAGTGCCATTTTTCATATACATATAAAAACATGATACACTTCACAAAAAATAGTAATATCCCCACGTTACAGTTTGTGTCTGCATGTCCCCCCAAATCCTCATGCAGTCATGGGGCTGGCTTCTAGATTTTTGACTGACCCATAGTCCAATGTTGGGATTATGGGTGTGAGTGCTACACCTGCCCCTGGGGTGGGTAGTTTGCGCACAGTGCAAGGGAGGGAAAGAGGCTGCTTGTCACACCTCCTCCCTTTTGCTCTGGCTGCTTTGCTGTTTTCTGTTGTCATGAGCTGTTGCCTCTGCCATGTGCCACTCTGCCTTGGAGCCAGCTGAGTGTGGACTGAGGCCTCCACAAACAGTAAGCTAAATAATCCTTTCCTTCCTTAATTTTGGGCATCAGGTATTTTTTTCTCAGCGAGAGAATAGTAACCAAGACACCCCAATTTATGTGAAAATTCCAACCTTACTGCTTTATAAAGATCCATCTTAATTAACAAATGAAACTTCAATACCTGTGCCTACCTGTAGGTTAAATAAGTTAACTAAAATAATTCTGTTTGCCCCAACTCTATGCATATTCCGAATAATGTTAAAAATGAAACATGTGGACTCTTGTTTGAAAGATCTGCTTTGTGTGTACAGATCAGTTCAAAGATAATTTTAGCTAAAATATATTAATTTGCTTATAATTTCAATCCAAATACGACTTGCTAGCATACAGTAATTGCATTCCTGTAAACTTAAGTAGTTTAGATACAGGCAACTCATTTTGGTCAATAAAAATGTAGTGAAATGTTAAAGTTGATTTGTGTTTAACAAAAGTTAAAATTTCAAACTTCAGTGAATACTTAAAACTTTAACTTTTTTATTTTCCTTTTATAATGACTCTTTTTTACACCTTATCACTATAGATGGACTATATTTCTGCTATTTTTCTTGAAAGATGTAACAATTTATCCACACCATTTCTTTCCATGCTCTAAAGAACAAAAGGCTCTGATTATACTTATCACTGGAGACACTTTCCAGAGACCCCGCGATGGATGAAGATCTGGGAAGCAGTGGCACTATGTTTATGTTATTATTTATATATATTTTAAGGCTTTAAAAATCCCTCTCACACTCCTATAAACCTTTTCCACTCTCTTATTAAGCTTTCCCACACTCTTATAAACACTTAATATGCTTCTAAACACTTTCTACACTCTTAAATCTATGTAATTTTAACAACATGTAAAGTTCTATGGGTCCTCACAAGTGAAGTATACACTTGAATGATGAGGATCACGAGTTACGTAGCTGCGCAGTACTGATGCCATGAAGGTGATGATGATGAGATGAACGTACTACACAGCCAAGGAGAGCCTACATGCTTCCCCCGGTGTCTCTCTAGACTTTAGTGGACCAGGCAATACCAGCTATGGTATATTGCTTACCCCTTGGGAAGCACAGAGGCTTGGTTCACGCGTCTTTATCTTGAGGCCTGGCCTTCAGTGGATGCACCTCCAGCCACGGTTGTAATGCACTCTCATCTTCTGCACGGACACCCTTGAGGGCCTAGCACTGTCTGACTGCCTATAATATTTCTACCTAATTTAGCTGTCTATAAAATGTGTTCCCCACTTGATTGCACTGAGACAAAGAGTGAAGAAAGCTTATAGAAATATGGTAAATGGAAAACATTTTGTTTTCCTTTGTAACCTCTAGAAGCCAAAAGTACTTAAATAAGAAATTCAACTAAAGAATTCCCTTTTAAGTCTATTTTCTTGATTTTGGTGGGTTTTTTTGTTTGTTTCCTTACACAGCATGAAATAGTGATAGCAAAACCCTTATGACTCCTTAACAAAGATCCTTCTGATCTGTTCACTGATGTGGCTAAGGGCCCTTCTCTCCAGCCCTTATCCACCTTCTTTGTTGACCCTCAGAAGGTATTCCCAGTTACCCTGTAATCTGTCTGAGCAGTGCCAAAAAGTATCACAAATCTTCCTGCAAAATGCCTAATATCTTTGTTACATGACCTGTTACAGAGAAAGCACTTTCCAAATGGGGGCAGCAGTGATCATTGCTTGAAACTTATTTAAAGTACCTGATAGAATGAATATATATGAATACACATTTGTTCATCAATCACATGATTTTATACATTTTATATGAAAGGTTTGATACCTATGGTTAGCTGATTAACACAACATTAATAAAGCAAAATTAACATTACCTAAAATCATGAATTATTTATTCAGTGATTACCAGGATTATGTAATATTTTTATCTTCACTTATAAAAAGGTGATAATCGTTTCTTTTCCTTTTACAATATCTATTGTACCTTTTGGATCTTATTTACTCTATGTATACACACATATAAGCACTAAGATATTTGTACTACTGATTCCTATTAGTTCATTGAAGGAAACTGTATTTATATTGTTTGATCAATCTTACATGTCTATATCTGGTAATCTGAGCAACTACCTTGAAGATAACAATATGCAATACAATAACCATTGTTAATTTCCTGACATTCTGTTTTGAAATTCTGTATCATTTTTATTGTTTTTTGTTTTCTTTAAAATTAAAAAAGTAATAATAGCATCTACTGTATAAAATTCTGATAATAATTAAAAGACTATAACATATACATACATAAACACACCCCTTTGTATATTCTAATAGCTAAATAATGAGTAATCATAATGTTAATAACAGCATGAATGCCCACTAAGTGGGTACCTATATAATTATGCTCAGAAAAAATACAAATTGCATTTATTTAAAACACCCACTGGAATGGTTGATACATTGTGTCAACTTGAGAAGTTTAGAAACTTAACTAAGTGAGTCAGCAGGTCTACATCCTAGAGCACAGAGGATGCTCTAGGGTGGCTGTTTACTCCAGAATATTGTTATGGTTGATTCACTGTGTCAACTTGGGAAGTTTAAAAGTTAAACTAAGCAACAGCTGGGGGTCAGGGTCCTCACTTTGCAAACATCCTGAGCCTGGGCCAGAGGACAGCACAGAGATGCTGTGACTACTGCACCCCCTAGGGCTACTGGTCAGTATAGAGTATAAGGGAGGAAAAGAGGTTTGCTCCCCTCTCTTTGCTCTTG
>NW_004955412.1:2012181-2035221 GCF_000276665.1 Chinchilla lanigera
AGTACAAAGCATTTTTAACTTAAAAGTTGGTAAACGTATTCAGAACAAAATGATGTGTGGTTATTTTCAGGGAAATTGTCACTGACATTAAACATCAGTCAGGTCCAAAGCTGATGGCTAATATTAGTGGGCTGATCTGAAGAACAAATTAGATGATGACACAGGCCATCTCTAGTAATAATTAACACAGGACTTAATAAGGTGTGTGACTTAGAAAATAAGTGAACTGGAAGGTCACCACCATGGAGACCGCAATCTTATTACAGACAGTTCATAATTCAAGTAAGTGATACCCTGTGTTTTGCTCTCCTATGGCTGGCTGCTAGCTTCTGCAGGAGTCAGGGCCAAATACAGTGTCTCTCAGACTGAGACCCACGTTTTCACTTTCTCTTGCTTCTTGCCTGTTTCTTATTTCTTTATTTGGGTTAGATGTATATATTCCCTACTCAGGTGACACAAATAGAACCCGACACCGTTGATCTCCTGATAACAACCTTTTCTGGGCTTGAATTACTATTTTAAATTTACTTAACAGGAAGGACGGAGAAGAGAATTCCTCATGGTACCATTTATGCCTCATTTTGGCTCAATTTCTCTCTTCTGGGTTCCATTCGTATGTATTCTTCTAGTAGTTACTTGAGATGTCAGAAAGTGCTTAAAATTTACAGAACAGAGTTTTGCTTCTAGCCATTCTTGCAGATGCAAAATGAAGCATAAATGCTATCCATTTCAAATGGAAGAAAGAGCTGAGTTTATACTCAATGCCTTGAAGTCATAAATAAAGAAAGTAAGTGTTCCCATGTGAAATCCTTCCCAGGTTTGTTGATGTAATTTTTAAAGGACAGAAAGCTGGATTGGCTCTAGCAAAAGTGTTAAAGAAAGCAGACTATGGGTTCAGATATGTCTGGCTTAAAATCTGTATTATCTTAAGTAATGGGTTAAGTCAGACACCCATATGTCTCCTTCATAAAATGATAGTAAGACATGAATTGTATTCTGAGGAAGACTTTAAAAATTTCATGCAATAAATGCTTATTACAGTGTATGCTACATCACAGTAAGCCCTCAGTGAATGCTCCTTTTAGTGTAAATATTACTAAAGTTTTGTATCACAGAAGTTGCATATTTAACGTATCTCACTTTATCCTTAGATTATGCTTAAGGTAGATAGGATTACAATTAAAGTGGGCAGTTTTCAGACAAAGCAAGTCTCATTGAGTTTGTGATTTTCTTGTGATTATGTAATCAATTATGATGACTCTATGTCAGGAACCAGGTCTTTTAAATTATAATTAATTCATCTTTTGACTATACATCATGTCCTGTTTTCTGCCTGTTCAGCTCAACATCTCAGGTATTTTTTTTTTATTTTAAAGAGAATAGTAAAAAAAAAAACAAAAAGAACAATAGCAAAATACAAACGAAACAAAGCAAGGACATTAAAAAATGATGAAGTTTCAAACCAAATGATAGGGATTAACAGTGGTTGTTATATTACATATTGTTATCTTCAACGAAGTTGCTCAGATTACCAGATGTAGAAATGCAGGATTGATCAAACCATTAAAGAGAATAAAAAATAATAATTAAAAAAAGTTAGAGACAATCCAGAGTTTCACTAGGAATTCACCAATAGTTGCTATATTGCATACTGTTGTCTTCACATCAGTTGCTCAGATTTCCAGACATAAGCAAGCAAAATTGGTCAAAATATGTAAAAAAATTAAGCATTAACTGTTGCTTTCAATAAATCACCAGACACGAGCACTGCAGTTATCCCAGCTACATATCTATCATCTACCTCTCTATCTATCTATATCTATTGCCTTAGTACTTTCTTTTTCTTCTTTCTCTCATCCCAGTTGTTCCTCAGTTATTTTAATGCATGAGGGAATATCTAATATCCCTCCATATAAATTTTTCACTTTCATCTTTTATTAATAAGCTATATCACTAACTGTTAACATGTCACTAGAAACAATAACATTGCTAATTAGACTCTTACAGCACAAGCTATGCTTAAGCAAGTATTCTATAACCACCTGGTTATAACTGAAACATCACCAATGCTCAACAACAAATGAACAAACCTATAAATAAATGGTCCAGGGTTTCCTGACATTTACATGAAGAAATTGAATTTCCATTTTATTCTATACAGATAAATCAATTTCAGTTGGATTAGAAACCTTCACATAAACTGATTATGATGGTACTTGCCTATGTGGTAGTGTGCCCTGGGAAGCTGAGAAGGAGGATTGCAAATTCAAGCTCAGACTGAGCAACTTAGTGAGACCTTGTCTCAAAATCAACATTCTCTTTGAAGGGCTTGGGATGTAGCCAAGTGAGAAGGTGCAGGGTTTAATCTCTGTTACTAAAAAAAAAAAAAAAAAAAAAAAAAAAAAAGAAGTAAACTGCTCAAAAATAAAGTTTATGAATACACAGTAGAAGAATGTAAAAAGGACACATTTTGCTCTTTGAATAAGGGAAGATTCCTTAAGCAAAAAGAAATAGGAAACACTAACCCAACTAAAAGTGTCTCTCTTAATCCAAATATATATTCAAGAACAAAGAAGGAATATGCAGATGATGGAAAAACTCAGAAAATATAAACAGGAGGAGAAAGACATATAGGAATGTTATAAAATGATTATAACACATATAAAAATAATTGTTGACAATCAGGGAATACCAGCAAAATCTGGAAGGGATGTGAGCACGTATCACATCAGCAAAAGTGGAAAACTGTTAACACTGCCCCTGACAACAAAGAACTCTTTCCTACCACCAGAAAGAGTATAAACTGGAAAAGAATTAGGCCTTCTCTAAAAAATTGAGGGATGTACATCCCTACAACATGGAAAATCTCACGTATAGATATCCCAAGAAGCATATCCAAGAATGTCTATGACAGTATTTTTAAAATACTTCAAAATAAAATGACCCAAGGAATCATTACAAGTAACTCAGCTAAACATATTGTGGTATCTTCTTCCAGTGGAATTTCACATAAAAATAAAAGTAAAATAAATAATAAACATAAAACTACATGGATAAATCTCCAATACAGTTATGAGTAGAATAAACAATGAGAAAGAAATATAAGCAGTACGATAACAATTATATAGATCACACACAGAAAATTAATTTATATTGTTTAGAGTCACATTAATAATTGATGAAACTAAATATAAAAGCAAGTATTATTTATCACAGATCTTAGGTGAGGATTGGAGCTGAATTATCAGACATGGTGAGAGCATGAGAAAATAGGCCTGCGGGGAGGAACAAGGCTAATGTTCTCTCTGTTTGGAAGATAAAGAGCCCTTCCCTGTCCTCCTGGGGGCCCAGGAAGTTTGCATTTGTAATCTCATGGAAAACTTATTGGAATGCTCATGCATTAATTCCAACCTACCACTTTCCAGAATAAAGACACTGAGGCATATTTGTAGTTATGGGGAGCCAAGGGGTCCTAAGTCCAGCCATGACGGTGGGCATTCAGAACAAAGGCCTCGAACCAGGGCAGAGCCAGATTTTATTCATTTGTGAAGAAAGGAGTGGCTTGAGGATGAATGATCCTGAGAGTGGTGGGAAGTAGTGAGGGCCGTGAGCTGGGTTAGGTAGGAGACCTGAAATCACCTCTGCATTGCAGAGAGAAGGATGTGCAGAAAGAATGATCTGCGTATCACAAATGAGATACCGTCTAATGTTTTGGGGTCCGTGCTTCAGCTCTGATGTGTAATCTTTCAAGCACCAGGAAACCAGAGCCTCTACGTCAGGCTCCATCCCAGCCAACAGCCTGGAGCACTGGTTTTTTATCCCGCTTCATCCTGGCTAAAGTGGGAACAACAGGGATCCGGGGAAACACACCTGCTGTCTTCAGAGAGGACCATCAGCACCTGGGCTAGGCCAATACGCATTACTTAAAGCCAACTGAAGGGGTAAGGAAACGTCCCAGCCAGCTCTGTCCACATCAGTACATGGAAATAGGGTCAGACTCAGCCAAAATGGACACAGTTGCCCCTCTTTCAAGGACAGTCCCCCAGGTGTCCTCCACGTGGGGTATTAATCCAACAACTTCATTTCATTTAAAAATATTTAAAATAAATCTGTGCTTAGAATAGGAATTAGAACTGCATATGAAGAGATCAGTTCTCAAAGAACATGACACAGGGCAAAGTTAGAAATCAAGGAAAAAAAAGCCTTTCAAGACAAAAGGTTTTTTTGCAAATATGCAAATAGTTGTACGTTAATGTGGAAAATTACTAACATTATTAGGAGGAAATCTGCCAACCCGATGCACTTGGTCATCTAAAACGTTATTCAACTAGCATTTGTGGAGAGTCTACTTTGATGATTTGGATTGAGAAGGAGACAGTGGTGAAACAGAAGAGAAGACAATTTTGAAACATTCTGTACGCAGAATTAATAGATATTTGGTGATACCTTGCCGTGCAGGAGGAAAGAAGCTGGTGGTGAGGGTGAGACCTGAACTCCTCTCCCAGCAGATGGAGCTGCAGATGGACTTGCTAACGCTGGTGAACCGCACAGCCAGCTCAGGACAGCGGGAGAGGGGACAGGCTTATAGAAAAGATAGAGAACTGTGCCTGCAAGGATTGAAAAGCACAGAGGTCGGCGGTGCTGCTGTGTATTTGTGTGAGGTCCTTAAGGAAGGAAAGATCTGGAGTATGAATTGGGGATTTTCAACCGTGAAAAGTTATTAAAAATAAGAATAGGGAGTGAGATCGTTTAGGAAAAGATTTTGCAGTTTATCATGAGAAGCCCCAAGGGCCACATGCTGAAGAAATCCAATATTTAGAAGTGACATTAAGAAAAAGGCTAGAATAAATAGATGGAGAGATAGAAAACTAGAAGTGTGTGATTTCATTGAAGTAAGAGTGATTCAGGAAGATGAGAATAAGCAATTCTCTGGAGACTTCTTTGAGGATTTGAATCATTACCTAAATCACAAGTGGGATTCCAAAGGGGAGATGTAATCTTGAATGCCTTTTCCTAAAGAGAAAACATTAACAAGAGGGAAAAAGCAGAAAATTGCTCAAACTGTGTGATGGGCATTTGTCTGGATTTTTGTGCAAAGGTTACATAAACTATAGGGAAACATTCTACACACATGAGGGTGAGAAAAGCAGTAAAACAATTTACATTTTAAATGTTGAACTATTTTTATGCTTATATTTCACTTTTTAAGGGTACATTACCAGAGAAACTAACAGTCAGAAATTATATTATAGAGGAAAGCAACCTATGATAAAAGATTGTCGATTCCAGATAATACCACAATATACCGTAATCCTTATGCATCTAAGACAAAGCTTGAAATATCTTAGAACCCAGACACTATACAGAAAAATTTCTAATGCTTGGAGAATAAATATGATTGATTGGCCTCTTTCTTTCTGACTTATCAGACTCTGACTTGATGAGACTACAATTTTCTTTCAGAATTTACATTTTATTTGAATAAGGGAAAAGTGGGTTCTTTCTGATAAATGTCATTTTCAGTGATTTTTTTTTTATTTGGAACACAAATATTAGGCTTGTTACAAAGGAAAATCAGTGGTTATTTTAGGGAATACATAAAATTCTCCAATCATGTTTATCAATTCCAGATCCAAATTGTACCCCCAAATGTTCAAATTAAAATATATTAGTGATTCATCTTCCGTTGCCGGGTAAATTACACGAGGTGAGGTGTGCGTGAGGGTGGAGAGAGCTGTCTAACCCCCAAAACCTACTGAAAAGAGAAGCTGCATATGAGTGAGAGAACAGTGTGAACATTTTTCCCACTTCCTGTGAAAGTAAAATCTATAATACTGTCATTACCCTCTGTAAGCCTTTACAAGGCACATGAGTGTCAAACATTTGACACTCGTATGTTCAGTATCTATGAAAGAAATGCAATGACAGTGCTCCTGTCACTTTGGAAACTGCTCAAGAACAGCTACGTTTATTGACAGAAAGCTGTGTGAATGTGCTGAATTATTTTCCTCAGTGGTTTATAGCACAACTATACAAGATTTAGGAAGTGTGACCCAGGGCTTGATGTTTGTGGCGGGATACCAGAGAACTTTTTCCTCCTATTTGTTTACAGATAAGTGTAATCTTAATACAGGAGATAATTGCTTCTGAAGACAGAATTCTCTGTGTATTCCCACTTCCCCTTGGTGCAGATTTTATGTGCTGGCTCCAGTGTGGCCCAGGATGCTCCTAGCAGTTCTGTTTTTCTACCCAGTAGGTGGTGCTTTGAATCTGAGACAGACAATCCAGGCTCTGCTTCCACCTGTATCCTCATCCTAAAAGCTATTCTTCAAACATACATTTGAAAAGAAACTCATTAGAAAATCTACTTGGCTTTTCACAGCAAATCCTAAAATACATCAATAATAAGGAAATACTGTACTATCAGTTTAATAATGGTAATGTTACACAGATTAAAAAATAAAATAGAAAAGAATGACTGCAGTAATAAAAATAGACCTCTCCATCTCTTATTTCTGTGTTTGAACATTTTTAAATTATTCTTTTGCAGCACAGCACAGCCTCCAATGAGGCTTTTTTTCCATGTGGGATAGATGAACTGTTCCTGACGTGTTTGCCTAATTTTCCTTCACAAAAGCAGATTCTTAGGACTATCGCAAATACTCTGAAATCTCTATCACTGTACCACTTATAAATGGGAGTCGTATTTAATTTCTCAGAGTCCTATGGCTCTTTTACAATGAAAAAACATACAGCGACACTTTAGATGCCAAGTTGCCTAAGGTATGGTTTGTGCTTTATGACTTGAGAGCCAAAGTTGTATCTCTCTAGAGATCAAAACTGTGAGAGAACAGAAAGTTAGAGCTGGAGCATCAGAGAACAACACCCTGCAAACATGGGGCTCGAGAGCTCTGCCTACTGAAAAGGCATCAGAGGTAAAGTCCTTTTCTGGTCAGCTTCTGCCATGCTTCCTCCTGTTTCCCTTTCTCCCCCAGGGCAAGGCACAAACTAGAAAGTTCCTCCCCAAGGAAGTCATAATAACTCAACTCCAAAGCGCACTATAGAACCTAAGTCTACCGTACAACCACGCCCCACCTTTCACAGACAAGGTGGCCACGCAGAAATTCTGTGACAGCCCTGTCCGGTGCTGTAACGTTAGACCCTAACTCCAGCAGGGGTCGTGCGGGAGGAAGAGCTGAGGCAAACGAGGGCAAAAGAATCTGAACAGAGGGGAAGGCTGAGTTTCTCCCTCAGGACCGTTAGGTCGCACCCTTCTTATTTGCTCCCATTTCCGCGTAGCTGCCCATTCTTCACCACATAAAGATAGCCCATTTTCCCTGGGCCCCAGGAGCTTTGCTGTCTAGGGCTCCCGTGTCATGTGAAATGTCTGTTAGACGAAACTGCTATGGATTTCTCTTGTTAACTTTTCATTACACTAGTGTCAGTCATACTCTCATGAGCAGTGAGGAAAGGCATGACCATTTTCTGCCTGCTTCGGCTTTGAATTATCTTCTATCATGAAATACCATATATAGTTAGGTCGGGATGAGACAGGGAGTAACTGGTGTTCAAAGTGATCTCTGGTCCCCTCTGTATCTAAAGTCCATAGAAGGGAACATCCTCTTTTTGGTTTTGGTGCTGGGGATTGAACGGCATCATCGAAGCTTTCCATGGTTTGATACAGCATGTCACTAAATCCCTTCACTGCCCGAGCCTGCCTGGAACTTGCAGCCCAGTCACCCAAAGTCCTTTTGTCCCAGACACCCAAAGTACTGGGATTCCAGGTGCACACCGCCACACATGGCTAAACTCGCGGCGTCAGCTTGTACTTGTTTATTCCTGTCTGATAGAACTGCTGCTTAATATTTTCCTGCACATTTAGATCTTACTGATTATAAACATAAACGTGTTCTGTTCAGTGGTTCTCTAGCTTCCTATGTCCTGAGGAAGACTTGTTTTGTCTCCTGTGCCTTGCAATCCAAATTTTGAATTTGCAGCCTTAGGATTCTTGTCTGGTACCTGTGTTGTGCAGATGCACACATAACTTTGAAAACAGTACATGGTGTCTCCCAGAAGTTCCACACTTCAAAAACATTTCCAGAAAACCAGATTTGTGAAACTCAAGTAGGACAACATATTCCTTCTGGGAGAGATTGGAAACATGGGATTTCTTTAAACTTACGCAAGTGGAAGGAACGCCAGCAACCTGATCCTCCAAGAGACCAGTTTACATGAATGAATATATCTGTTTCCTTCTTAAAATGAACACTATCTATGCAATTTGTGTATCATTCACTTTAACTGTGATTATTGAACGGAGACGGAATGCTGTGATATGTTAAGAGATTTTTTTTCTGACTTACAAACTTACCTTTCTTTCTGAATGCAAAAGAGTCTGTGTTAAGCTGCTCTACTTGCTTTGCTGTTACATTTGGTGTTTTCCTATGCTCTCATATATAGAGTTTTAATCACTTAAGGGACATCAAACACATGTTCTACCACAACAATAAAAATTGGGAAGGTGAATTAACACATCACTACGTGTACACATGTGTGAACAAGTCAAGGGTTTAGTTCAGTGTTAAAATTAATTCCCTAGTGTAAAGGAAGCCCTGCATGTGATCCCCAGGCCTACAAATACACCCCCACCACACACACACACAAAATGATGATGATAATAGTAATAATAATAATAATAATAATAATAATAATGGTTTCAGGTGACCTATTTGACTGTAAACCTTCCTGGATCTGTTGAACATTAAATATTTTTCCTGTAACTACTAAGGAAGACAAAAACAAAAGAAAATAAGATTTTAAAAGATGAATATTCTGTTTCACTTCTGCAGCTTCACCTCCACATTTTTCAATACCTTTTGTGAAGTGTTTTCTTTGGGTTTGGTGGGGTAGCTGCATGACTCCCAGTTTGTACCCTTTCTCTACCCTGAGTGGCAAAACAAGTAAAAGCAAAGCAATTAGGACAAAAATATAAACTCACTTTAGAACATATGTTTCATAGGTTTGGACAACTGGCCTTATACTTTGAACCCCAGAAGTAGTTATGATCCTTTACACAGAAACAAGCACACTGTAGACAGCAAAGGCAGAAACATGCTGGAACACAAATTTCAGTTTTCTTCCTCCAAGCTTACTGATCCAGGTAAGTCACTCTGCCACCCTTGGGAGGGAACAAACGGCAGACAGAAGCTCAGAACTTCACCCAGGTGAGAAAACAGACAAAACAAACCAACGGTAGGAGGAAAATCCCCTCTATTAGTCCACCGGATATGTATCTGTATAATGATTTATCTACAACAATTTCTTAGTCAACCAGGCTATGGCGTTGATCTGTTTATCAGAATATGTTTTGGAAACTTGGTTCTGTAGATTGATTTTCTCAAGTAAGGACTCTGAGATTTGGCAGAAGAGAATGTTAATTAAATCATTCTGTATCCAAGGTTGAGAATTTATTCTATATTCTATTTCCAATAAAATTAAGTCTAGTGAATTTCATCCTAAAAAACTTATGAGAAATTCTTAGTAAGATTAAATTTTAAGGAGATAGTTCAATAATAAAATGCCAAAATAGGGATGTCAAAATTTGAATATAATTGTCTTAAATTATTAAATTCTCAGATACCATTAAAATTCTAATACTATATTTGCCTATAAATTAAATTTCTAAGACATTCAATTGCAAAAGAATTAAATCTAAAATCAAAGTCCCTTGAGCTCGATTATAAAATCCCCAAAATAACTTCCTCATTGTTTTGTAATTAATTTCAGTCTCTTTTATAAGTATCGTCAGTGACTGAATTTAGTTGGAATTCACTGAACAGAAGCAGCCCCTGCTGATTTCCAGTATACTGAGCATTTTTTCCAAGATTCTGTCGTTCTAATATTTTAGTACTAAACCTCTATTTTACTTTTAAGGATTTTTTCCCTTTGTACAATAAATCTGCATTTCTTTAAGGCTCTACTTCCAATAAAGGGTACTGTCAATCACAAAAGAAAAAACACCAAAGAAAATAGACCCATTTTTTCTATAATTTATTTACTATCAACCTCCTTTCAATAACCAAGAGTTGTGCCACTGCTAACTCCCCAGGTCCAATCAGAAATATATGCTGTGACTCTACTTCCTACATCGATCACTCTGTGTGTGTGTGTGTGTGTGTGTGTGTATGTGTGTGTGTGTGTGTTTGGTATACTGGAAAATGAACCCAGGACCTTTGTACTGAACTACATCTCTAGCACCATTTTTTATTGTTTTTATTTTTAAATTTATTTTTAGTTGCTATGTTGCCCGGGCTGGGCTCAAACATGAGATCCTTCTATCTCAGCCTCCCAGAGTTCTGTGATTACAGTCCTGAGCTTCCACTCCCTGCTCATCATCACCGATGTAGCTTCACTTCATTCTCAGTTCTCCACACCTATATTCTTCTTCCGACTCTAACTGCCCCTTATTTGGGTTAGTGAGAGCGGGAGTAATCATTCCTTTTAGAAAATATGAACTATTCTTATATCTCTACAAAGCATGTTCGCCTCGAGTTATGAAACATCTCTCACGCATTCAGGTGGTTTGGTTCTGCAGTACCCCCTCCCTCGGGCTCATCAGACAGCTTCCCTTCCTCACAATGCGGTACTGTTTCCCTCCACCTTCACCTTTGATCCCTGTGTGCCGCCTCATCAGCTAATTTCTCTTGTTCACTGCATAGCAGAAGGTTGGCAAGCGCACGGTTAGCAACATTAGCTTTACTGCTTTTGCCTTTTCCCTTCTCAAACTCTTTCTTGTAAGTACTTCAGACACGTTTTCTTCTGTGCCACAGTTGTGCCATGTTACTGTACCTCTTCCCTCTACCGTGTCACATGCAGTGATCAGTGATGAGTGACTGCCCAGGGATTACCCTTATCTTTCTCATATGATACTCTCAGTACTCCAATTATAGCAGAGTATAGCCAGTCTTTAAGTTTTACTGTCAGGCCTAAGTGATAGTTTTTAGCTAAACATTTTGTTTCAGAATATCAGTTTGTAATAATTTTATATCTATCTATCTATAAGAAGTTGCTAAGAATATAGACTGGTTCCAGAAAATCTCACCCTGTTTTTCCTGATGGCTACATCTAACACAGATGGAGTGCAATGTCAAATCCAGAAACTAAAATTAGTGTTTGTGTGTATAGTCTGGTACATATGTCAATAGCTTTGTATACTATCATCATTTGTGAGGATTTGTATAATCCCCAGAACAATTAATATGCAGAATAAGGGTTTATTTTTAATATCTGAGATGATTGTGCCATTCTTATTTCAAAATCACATAAAAGCTCCCCTTGTGTAAGTACATTCCTCCTCGCATATTTATATCTACATCTATATCATCTATCTATATCTATATATAATCACCCTCCCACTTTTGTTTCTTGCCATTTATGTTACCTTTCCTTATGCACCATTTTTAATGAAAGGCCTAAAGCTTTCATAGAATGCAAGATCCTAGAGGACTAGTGCATGGCTCCGTACTGTCACTTGGAAGCTAGCCAAGCATAGAGAAAGCACTCATTATATGCTCAAACTAGTTAACTCGGTTTTCACAAAGCAGAGAGAGTAATTTATCTCAATTACAATTTTGACCACAGGGCTGGGGATTTAGCTCAGCGGCAAAGCGCCTGCCTGGCAAGTGCAAGGTCGTGAGTTCGGTTCCCAGTACTGGAGAAAAACCAAAAAAAAAAAAAAAAAAATTTTGACCACATACTTTTTTTGCTTTGAAATTTTCAACAGATCTCTAGTATCACTAAAGTACTGTAGTTCTAGTTCTTTAATGAATGATATATACAAAGTTTCATGTGATACAATCCCAATGTATTTTCCTAGTATTAACTTTTGGAATTTTTGCTTTAAGCACTATATGTCTGTGCTTCTGAACTGCCTACTGTTCTGAAAATGTGCCTTCTTACCGTTCCTGGACTGTTCTTGGAATGTTCCAATTTGTCTATCAGGACCATACACTGTTATTTTTAAATGTTTTTCTTAAGAATATGTTTAGTTGTCAACTAACAGGGTTGAATTAAAGCCCCTTTTAGGAATTTCAACAGCAATCCTGACCTCTGCTGAACCATGAATTAGGTTTTGCACATTTACATTAAAAGTGCACTCTGAGCCTTCTGAGTCCAGTTGCATATAACGGAAACTCACTTAACCAGCTTAAGCAGAAATACTTAAAATAGATAAGTAGATGATTATAAACACAAATTTAGGAGAACACACATGTAATTTTAGCCATGACTTATGAGTTACAAGCAGTTACAAACTGTAGGTCTATGCCATGCCTACTATAGACTAGACTGGCAAAGTGGATCTGTCTTTGCTGAAATTTCTCTGCTTACCCATTTTGATTCCAAAGTCAATTTCTGTATAATTGTATTTGAATTATGTATTACAGCTACTTGCACATCTGTATCCATATCTCTAGCATCAAGAAATACTTGAGCAGCAACCATTAGTTTTCCAATCTCTTCTGTACAAGAAGGCGACCTGGGGGAAAATTGGAATATGTACAACCATTCAATGCACTTTACCCTTATCTGTACTTTCTTTCCTATATTCCTGCTGTCTTGTAAGTAACATTGATATTTTTCTTATTATTATATCTTCAGCACAAAACATAGTATCTTAGGGGTAAAATATTCCTTAATAAATCGTAGAAGTGAAATGAATGAGAATGTTTGTTCTTCATGCCCTTGTACTCAAAATTCACTGAATCACAGGGATTAAAAATCCCTCTTTGATCTGTCCTAGCAGAAAAGTTGTAAAAGATGACAGAAGGCTGCTGAAAGATTATACTTAACACTGGCTTCCTAACCAGGCCTTTTACCTGTAGGCTGATTCCAGCTCGCTAAAACTGGAGATCTGGGAACCACCGGAAAACTAATGGAGAGGGAGACACAGTGAACTTCATTTCCAGGAACCTCGCTGCCGAGGTTATTTCTTATTTTGTCAGAAAATCACTTGTAGGACTCAGTGGGGCCACTTTGTCTGGATAACGGTTTTAGACACTTTTTGTTCTCACTACATCCTTGACTTTCTTAATAGTGTAATCCTACATCTCCGATAATATTAAGACAGCTTGTAGCCACTAATCTGCCCTCTTCTGGAGCCTTTCGGGAAGAAGTGACAAAGTCCACTCAAAGTATCTGAAGAAAAAGGAATCAAATAGACAAAAGAAAAAAAATGCAGAAGTTCTTATGGGAGGCATTGCTGTTTCCCTTTTCCACTCTGTAATGATTATTTTCAGGTATAATTCTTTACCGTGAAAGCCCGCCCAATTGAAAGCATTACCAGGAAGAAATAATCTCTTTACAGTGGTTTAAAAAGAATTTGAGAATTCAGTCTCACCGATCCTACTTTGATCTCACTCCATTACTTTAATCACTCACCGTGGTCACCCAGCAGGACACTACTAATTGCTATGCAGTGGGATGCCCCCGCGCATCAGGAGTTGTGAAGTGGAACCAACACCCTCCCCTCCCCTGAGTTTCCTCACCGTTATACCTGCAGGACCAAGTGCACTGCCTTGAACCTTGTGTAGTCTTAAGAAACAGAAATTATAACAGAAAATAAAGGTTTATTCACTGAGATAAAAGTAAAGTGATATTGAGGAGTAAAATAAATATATAATTATTAACTTTTAGTTTCCGTGTAGAAAAATTTTCTTTATACTTTCAGACCCTGGGAGGGAGGGAACTAGGAACTTGCACCCTCCTTTTCCACCTCCTTTTTATGCACTGAACTGTGTCCTGTGCTCCCTCGGGAACTGCTCCCCCTCATCCTTCATAATTTTCCCTGCTTCTGCAGTGACAAGCAGAAACAACGAAATGACACCCAGGATGCGGAGGCGGATTTATTTACACTGATGGGCACTGAATGGGATCATTCCCAGAATATCAGGCCCCAATCTCTGCTGGTCTAGGGATTTTATATAATGCACAAGGAGAAGGTACAAAGGAGGTAAAAAGGTGAGACAGAACAGCCTGGCAGTTCTTCTGATTAGCTAGCAGGGTGAGATCACTGGTTACAAGGGTAGATTACTGATCATCAATTTGCGAAGCTAGCTACAATGGTACAATCAGACATCCCTGTGTTTGGTTACACTCTCATGGCTACCGGAATCAGGAAAGCAGTAACAAAGCCATGAACCAGTTCCAGTGCTAGACATTTTCAAAAGAACAAAGTTTTAAAAAGAACAATCTCTCTTGTACAGTTTTTCCCTTCCACTTTCACAGGCCTTTATGAAGAGCATGAATGGAAAATCTGCCTTTCCAGCTTCACTTGGCTTCTGTTATTGAAAGCCCTCAAAAGAAGAAGAAATACGTAGTGGGAAATGTAAGCTCCTAATTCTCTGTTGAGTTGGTTTGTGCGGTGGGGCAGCTGGTGAGAGAGGGAAGGGAGCAGTCTGCCCTGCACAGCACTTTTTCTTGGTGGCATTATTGGCCAAAAGGAAAATTATCTTGTAACAATTCTTTCCATCCAGGCATATCGAAGCGTACAAATTGAAGGACCACTCCTTGCAGCAGGAACCCTAGCTAACCACTAGCTTTGTGTTTTGAAAATGCCAACTTTCACACAATGATTTTCTATCCTTTTTTGTCCAATAGCTTCTCAATCCTCTGACCAATAGCAACTGGAGGACATGTATCCCTCAGTCATCCAAGAAACACACACAAAATGGAATTAGAGGTGCAAGAGATTTACTGGAGGAAATCACTCAATGATAAGTTGATGAAGAAATGTTAGAATATGATGAGCCCTATGTAAGGACAAGAAGGGGAATGGATAATGAATAGAAAAGGTCTCAGATTGAAGTACAAGTCTACAAAAAGTTCTGCCAGACCGATAGGGAATCTCCAAACCAAAGCTGGCCATTAGGGAAACAGCACATCTGATAAGAAAAGGAAGTGTATTCATGTACTTAGCATGGTCTTTGGTCTAGAGTAGACAAGGCACAAAACTTTTACACATTGTTGAATTGGATTTAAGTGTATGGAAATTGGGGTTGTCCTGTGTGTCTTCTTCCTACGTTAGTTTCTCCCAAATTAGAACCAAAAGATACATTGTTGTGGCTGTTACAGCTGATAGTATCTCCTCTGTTAATTGAACCAAACTCTCCTTTGCAGATTCATTACATCTAGTTTACACTTTTGTGGCTACAGTAGTGTAATTTGAGCATAGGTTTTGTTTTCTATGGAGAACCTCTCTGATCCAATATCTGTATTGTTTGTATGTATACAAAGAACTCTAGAATTGAGTGCCTACTTCATCCTAAAATGAAAATATTGGAAAAATAAATGGTAATGATTTCAGAAGTCATAATTTAGCAACTTAAGAAAACTTCTTAAAGGTATTGTTCACTTTGATCAAAGCATAGTAAAAATGTATGTAAACCAGGGACCACATTCACTCAAGAGAAGATACGGATGCTCTAAATGTGATCTCAGAACTGTTTACTGTTGAAAAGTAATTAAGTCCTTTTAAGTGATTGTTTTGAGTTGATGAACTTTATGTAGAATTGATAACTATCATTTTTGAATTACTTCAGTAGAAAATGCATTGAAATACTTTTAAATACAAATGGTGGAAAGAGAAGAACAAGTTCTGGGTACATGACAGAGATGAAAACATGAAACGATATTAGATTTCAATCTTTTTGCAGGGTATAGTGTAAATTAATTTATCATTTCCACAAATTTGTATTCTAAGTATCTTTTTTGTGCTAGAAATGTCTAGGGATTACAGTATGCTTACAGCTGTCCAAATACACACACACATGCACATACACACACACACACACAGAGTCCTTTATTTCACAAAATATATATTTTAGTGAAAATAAAATTATATGTCCAGAAAATAAGATCAGACACAACCAGTAAACAAATACAGAAATACGGGTACAGTGAAGAATAGGCATTTCCATATGTCCAGTTGTCTTGGTTACTTTTTTCTCACTGCTGGGACAAAATACCTGACACCCAAAATTAAGGAAGGAAAGTGGAAGTTTCAGCCCATACTTGGCAGATTATAAGGCAGAGTGGCACGTGGCAGAGAGCTGCGTCTCAGGGTGGCAGCACACAGCTGAGCCGTGGGCACACACCAGGGCGGAATGGGGGAGGAATGCCCCCAAGCAGCTTCTTCCTCTCCCTTACATATGCAAACTATCCACTCCAGGGCGGGTGCAGCTCTCACACCCATATTCAAACTCTAAAAGCCTGCCCCATGTCTGCATGAGGCATTGGGGGGACATACAGACATAAACCATAACACCAGTGTTCATTCTCTTTCTTTTTTCCCACAAAATGATAAGACTGTGAAATTTTTTGTAGTAAAGGACATTTGTTCTCTGAGATTTTTTTTATTTTATGTACTTTGAAGCATGAGTTTTCTTAAGATGTGCAGTCCAGCTAGTACTTCTCTGTGTAAGGTAAATTGCTAAGACCATGTCCTCTGGCATTTTCTTTTTAAAATGTATTTTTATGAGCACATGTCTGCAGTAATTACTGTTTACATTCCTTGGTATGGAGCTGACTAATGCTCTCAATGCATGTTATTTCCTTTTTTCACCCCAAATCCGTCCCCTTCCTCCTCCCTCTTCCTCTCATGACTTCCTTCCCATTTGAGAAAGCTCTACTGTATCTACCTACTTCCCATTACATTTTACTTTGCTCTTTATTCATAAATTGAGTTTTTCATATAAAAGTTTTCTTAAGAGCCATATTAAAAATTGCATATCTATGCTTTAATAGCCACTAAGAAACACAGGAAAGGTTTTCTGTTTATAGGCAAAGCAGGTTGCTCCAAGTGTCTGCATGTCATTTTCCACCTTCTCATGACCTGCTTTGTTTCACTGAATTTCTTCCAGTTACTGTGGGCAGGTTCTGCCCCTTCCATATGGACAAAGAGGCCACTATGGCATCAACCCTTCCTAATTTTTCAGATTTTAACTTAATTGTTATTTATTCTGTCAGGCAAAATCAGCAAACTGCTATACATACAGGAACGTTCACCTGTTATTCTCCATCATTTCAGGTGGAATTGTAATTGTACATATCATCTATTTCCCTGTTAGGTTCTGAGGGGTATGACGCTAGTGCTCATGCTCCTCACCGTACTTACCCAGTACCTGTACTCTAAAGCGATGCGCCAGCAAATCAGTGAACAGCTGCGCCAGAAATCGAGCCTTACACAGCGGCAAAGCGATTTTCGTGTACTGTATGCAGCTGTCTCTATTTACCGCCTCAGGGCTTTCTTTTATTTGTCGTGTTTATTCCCGATCTGCAATTCCTGACACATGACCATTCCTAGATACCTTTGCTGCCCAATCTTACTTTGTCAGTGACATCTCTAATTTAATAAAGGACCAGCTCCTTCGGTGGGCACTGAAGACAGCTGACTTTTAGGCCAGGCTTAGAAAGTTAAGAGCAGGAAATATCAAATTAGCACCTGGAATTTTTTTTTTTTTCTTTTTGAGACAGGGTCTCATTATGTAGTTCAGCTAGCCTTGAGCTCAATTTGTAGCCCAGACTGGTCTCAAACTTGCAACGATCCTCCTGCCTCAGCCTCCCCAGTGCTGGGATTACAGGCATGTGCCACCATGCCCAGCTAGCACCTGCAGTTTAAACAGAATCTAATCTTTATTTTTTTCACTTATTGAATTTTGCGATTATGTGACGACCTTCGCCAAGAGAGTGTGCTTTAAAAGAAGAACCTGAAAAGCACGCTTTTGAAAACTTACGTTGAGCCCAAACTGAAGTCATGAATTCCTCACCGCGGCTGTGAACTCCCTGCTGCAGAAGTCTGAGAAACAATCTCAGAAGATCTAAGCCGCAGGCCATCTGAGGGAGGCTGGGCATTCACAAAACTCGGCAGAGGACAGGTGGTGGCGGAGAAGAGCCCTGACGTGGGATAGAACACGTTAGTAAGGGTTTGGAGGTAGAATTCGGTGTACTATGGGAACGAGACTAATAAGAACTAGAAGGTTTCTGTGAGGGAGAAATATGTCCGGCTCTCAGGTGCAGAAAAGGACACAGAAACAGTAAGTTGTAAGTCGGTCACAAGAAACAGAGTATTTTAATATGAACGCAAGATGCAAGTGAAAAATTACCAGGGCCTTGGCCGAGGACCACCGATCTGTGCAGGGATACAACAGAGGAATAAGGCACAGGCCAGGCGTGTAGTTCAGTTACCAGGGAACCGGGATGGTCGAGCCCGATGAAGGCCTGAGACAGTGAGGCAGAGCGCCGCTGCCTGTACTTAGGTGCACAGCTGCGGGAAGTGAGGGGGTGCACCGCGGCTGCGGGCAAGGCTCAAGCGTTTGAAGAACAAAAGGGAAAAGCGCGCAGGAACAGGACACGGTCAACCAGTAACCTGGTTTTCTGCTAATGCAGAGCCCTGAGCTGGAGGGCCTGTCTCCGGCCCGTGGCTGCAGGGCTGTCCGGCTTTGAGGCCCCAGGCCTTCCCAGACCACCTGCTGGTTTGGGTTAGGCCTCTCCACAAGTCATTTACGCCTCCGACGGACTCGTGATTCAATTTATTTTTATGTCAATTTATTAATGTCAATCGTGGGCTGCTTTGTACCGCAGCAAGCTCACCCTCAGCAGAAAACCAGTGTGGGCAGCAATGGAGAAAACTGCTGTGTAGAGGGACACAGAACTCCTCAAAATTTGCTCAGACTTTTGTTCAAAAGACAGTCATCAAGCTAATGATCATAAAGAGAAACACAGTTAAGGAAATATAGATACTCAGAGTTATTGCATTAATACTTTCCCACAGATATAGTTAGCACATATCCTAAGAAATTAACCATTTATTAGACATATATTTATTTTTGCCCTGTTACTGTTCAGGGTTATGCAGAATTAGATGTAACACAACACATAGAAATGAGGGACAATACTGAAAAGAAATTCAGTATTAATTGTGACAAAATATTTTCTGGCAACAGCAAAATTTAAGTGAATTGCAAAGACAGTTTAATTTTAAACAGAAAAAGAATAAGTATAATTGCTATCAGAAGAAAACCTGGTATTGTAAAAATGCAAAGTATCTGAGGTACAAAATTAATAAACCTGAGTGAATGGATGGAGAAAACCCACCCAACAACTGCAGAATATAAGTTCATTTTAATTTATTTTAGTGTTAACAAATCTCAAATAATTAAGAATAGCTATTTTATCACAATCCAATTAACCAGGACACCTATAATTAACTGTGCTTGATAAACTTTACGTTTAATTCATGATCCAAATAATCCTTAGCAAGTTGAGAAGGAAATACTGTACTATACTTGAGAAGATACTATACTACAGAATTCACACCAAATATCATAATTAATGTGAACTATGAACATTTTCTTTTTGAGAATAACAAAAATGCAGAAGTATCTGTTTAATTTTTCTTTGAAAGTAAACAAATGTTTACCATATGTTTGAAAAGCAGTTCAGACAGATATTTTGTTTGTTTTCTTCAGGGCTTGGAACGAAACACAAGTAGATATTTTGTAAGCAAATAGAATAATAGATAAACAAAGGAAAATATACTCTAGCAAAAAAAAAAATATGAAGTATGACCAAAATACATAGAGAATGTCTAAAGTTTAAAAGATTTATTACAGTTAAAGACACATTGCCATGAATCCCCCTAAAAATCCACCTCACTTCAAGTACACTTATCCCACCATTCTTGGGAATGTGACTTTTCCTGAAGAGAGGTTTCTTTCTGTCTTTGAGACATAGTTTTGCTCTGCAGTTCAGACTGACCTTGAGCTCACTTTGTAGCCCAGCTTGGTCTCAGTGATCCTCCTCTCTCAGCCTCTCAAGTGCTGGGATTACAGGCATGAGCCCCCTCAAACCCCCTCCCCTCTTTTTAAAAAATTTAAATATTCATCATATCTTTTAGTCAACCCCTTGTGTATTAAACAAGAGAAATCTCAGAAAACAGAGAAAGCAAACATGTGAAGGAATTCAGAGAAAACACTAAAACCAAGTCAGGACCATGAAGAGAATGACAAACTGGAACAGCAGTGAGATAACACTACACACCTATCCACTCGGCTGAAACCTAAACTACTGACACCGCCAAATGATGAGAAGTATGTGGAGCAACAGGAACCCTTGTTCCTCACTCTCCAGATGAGAACGCAGTATGACGCAGACACTCTGGAAGACAACTTGACAGTTTCCTACAAATCCAAATACACTTTTCTCGTGCAGTCCAGCAGTCATGGTTGTATTTACAGAAAAAACAGTTGAAAATTAATACAAAAATATCAGTACACTGATATTAATCACAGCTTCATTAAAAACTGTCATGCAATTAAGATGTTTTTAAATATATGAACAATAAATGACATATCTAGACAACTTAAAATTTCCAAATTTTCAAATTTTGGATTTTTTCAATCCAAAATTTGATCTATCTGGGCTGGGGACTTAGCTCAGTGGCACAGTGCTTGCCTGGCCAGCACGAGGTCATGAGTTTGATTCCCGGTACCAGGAGGAAAAAAATTGAACTATCAAGATGAGAGAAGACATGGAAAAAAATTTCAATGCATATTACTAAGTTTAAATGTCAGTCTGAGAAGAGCTACATGATTCTGATGTATATCATATCCTTTGAAAAGGCAAAACTATGGATACAATAAAAGAAAATCAAATTTTTTCCTAGGGTTGGAAGATAGAGAGAGGAAGGAATATACAGATCACAGAGGATTTTTAAGGGAGTGAAAACACATAATTCGATAATGACAGACAAGTCACTTTACCTTTCCCAATGCCTAGACTGCTCAGCAGCAAAGCTGAATCCCACTGTCAGAGGGAGACTAGGTCATGCTAACGGTTGGTTTAGACTGACCACACGCACGAGCCGTGCTGGGGATGCTACAGGGGGAAGGGTGGTGTGAAGCTGAGCAGATGGGGACTCTGGGAACTCAGTGTCTTCCCCTCAGGTTTGCTATGACTCTAACAGTGCTCTAAAAATAAATTATTGTAGCCTGAGGTCATCGTATTCATGAGGTCTTCCACTTCTTCTCTTTCATTGGTTTCTGTTGTGGCATGTGGACACCTGCCTGTCATATCCTTTAGTCACGTCCACCCTCCTGTTACCATCATGTGTCCTCCTCTCTCCCAGCCTCCTTCCCAGTCACCTGCCCTCTACTCGCATGTCATTTTCCGCTGTGTCCCATGTACTGAGAGAAATGCAGTACTTGCCTTTTTGGGTCTGACTTATATCATTAAACATGAGTACCTCCAGTTCAGTCCATTTCCCTGCAGATAACATGCTTTCAGTCTTCTTTGTGGGTGAATAATATTCCACTGTAACACATTTCCTTTATCCATCTTTCTATTGACATCTACAGGGGCTGACTTTGTAATTTGGCTGTTGTGACTTGAGGTCTGAGCAACTGGGTTCTCAGCCACTTTCTTGTCACCAATACACAATACCAGAGAGCCACAGCTTCAAGGGGGAGGGACTGATTTGGGCTCACGCTTTCAGTCCATAGTTGTGCAGCTCTAAAGCAGGAAGGAACCGTAGAGGGGACCGAGGGAGGAAAGATGCTCCTGCCATGGCTGGCAGGAAGCAGAGTGAAGGGAGGCATCAGGAAGAGAGCTCTGTCCTTTGGGTCACAGGCCCACTGACCTGCCTGCTCCAGCTGACCCCACGAGAAACACCAAATCCTCTGTAACTCCCCAGAACCCAATGGCCTTCCAAACACAGGAAGCTGTGGGGGCCGTTTTTCCTCTAGACCATATGACATGGAAATCCATGTACCTCTATAGTATGAGGACTTTAAGTCCATTGGGGATCGACCAAGGAATTGTGTATCTCAATATATGGTAGATCTATTTTTCTTGATTTGTGAAAACCCTGTATTGATTTTTGTGGTGGCTATACTAATCCACGTTCCTACCAACCGTGTATAGGGATTTCTCAGCCCCACGTTCTCACTCATTGTTTGCTGTACTTTTATTCTTGAGGATGGCTATTCTGAGATGAGATGGAATCTCAATATAGTTTTGATACATACTGCTCTGATGGTTCAACAAGCCCAAGTAGGTTAAACACAGAGAGAACCTCACATCTAGACATGTAACTGATAGAAATAAGACAATACTAAAATCTTGAAAGTATGAAAGCCTAGAGGAAATTATACTAGAACAATAACTTGAGAAAAAAAGAAATAAAAATGAAAAACAAGTAAAATAGGAAAACTAACACTTCTTTTCTTCATTTAAAGTAAAAACCTTATTAAAAGTAATTTCCTGAGTGCTTGTGGATATCATTAACAGTAAGGAGGACAGAAACAGAAATGTTGGAGCAAAGTGCACATATTTTATCTAAATTAACTTAAATATTTTATTTAAATTGAGTTTACTTAAAATAGTTTTAGTAATTAGAATGAAAGTTATGATCTCAAAATCAATTACTAAATCATTACAAAATACATGTAATAGTATGAAAGAACTTCTGTTTAACAAAAGAAAACAGTAGAAATAATATATGAATAGATTTGCTGAGATAATAAATAGCTAAAGATTTATGTCCAAACAATATTAATAATTATATGTGAATAACTTAAATATCCCAATGAAAAAGCAGAGTGCATAAAAAGTCAGATACAAATGTGAAATATCTATAAAACACATACTGTAGGTGCAAATAAGTTTAAAATAAAAGCACATAAAAGGCATTCCACGAAAAATTAATGAGATCATAGTATATCATCAGAATTATAGACTGGTTACTATAGAAAAATAGAAAATTGTCAAAGCATCAGGTAAAGTGCATATAACAGCAAAACTTAGGGAATATGAAGAAAAGTATGACTAAATGAAAAGGAGAAATAGAAAACCAACAATAATTTCATCATTTAACTATCCCATAATTTATAAAATATCTAGATGAAAAATCATAAGGTTATAGAAGGATATAGAATATATCAACAATAATGTCAGTAAAATTAGCTTACATGTAGAAGAGGCCACTAA
>NW_004955412.1:2037090-2096247 GCF_000276665.1 Chinchilla lanigera
TAAAAAAAGATCTATGGAACATGATAGATAGTAAAACTATCTGTAATGCTGTTTTATTGTATGTTTCTCTAATGACATGTAACAATGAGCGTGTTTTCATATATTTCTTGGCCATTTGTCTATCTTCTTTAGAGAAGTATCTTTTCTGATGCTTTGCCCATTTTGTTATCTAGTTACTTATTTTCTGGCTGTTGAGTTGCTGGTGTTCCATACATAATATATATATGCATATATATATATTATACATGTACACATATACATAAATCTCTCATAATTTATATATGGAGCACATATTTTCTTTATTCCATAAGTTATCTATTCATTATGTTGACTAGTTCCATTGTTGTACAAGATTTTAGGTATCATTTCACAATATTAGAATGAGTATTATCAAAGGACAAAGGATAATAAATGTTGGTAAGAAAACAGAAATAAAGGGACACTTGTACATTGTTAATTGAAATGTAAATCAGTTAGGTATTGTGGGAAGCAATGTGGAGATTACACAAAATATTGAAAAATAGAACTAGAATAGAATGGAAAACATTAATCTAAATAGAATAGACTTGAGATCTAAAATTAATATCATTTCCAAGTATATACCTTAAAAAATAAAATCAATATTTTGAATAGATATCTGTGTTTTTGTTCACCACAACATTCACAATAGTATTGAAGCATCATCAAATTACACATCCACCAATGAGACAACAGGTATTAAAAATGTGGTACACATACTAAATGGATTATGATTCATTCTTTTAAAATAAGGGAATCAATCATGAAATTTTCAAAGTTATTGGACAAATATGGACACAGAGTGTGCTAAATTATATAAGACAGGCAAATAATGACAAACACAGCATGATCTCATTTACATTTACATTTAATATGGCTTGACTGTATCTCCAAGTTCAAGTGTTGGGAAAGGAATCACTGATGTTTCTTCATGGGGAGCAGGTTATTAAGAAAATGGGGTCCCGGTGAAAGGGTTAAGTTTTTCCTTTTCTCTTTGTGTATCTTTCCCTCTGCCATGTGTCTTCACCTGATATAGATCTTAACTATCTCACTTGCAGGACTGTAATAAGCAAATCTGTACTGTCTATAAATTGCTCAGTCTCAGGTTTTCTACTATAGCAACATAAAATGGACTGAGTTAGAAACTTGGTGCCGGAGAAGTAGGGTGTTGCTGCAAACAAAGATCTGAAAACGTGAAAGGGACTTTGGATATGGGTAATGGATGCAGGCTCGCGAAGTGTGGAGGGGCAGGCTGGAGCAGATTACAGCGCTACTTAGGGACAATTAAGGATGATTCCGATACGGACTCAAGAGCAGAAATGAAGAGGAAGTCTGCTAAATCTTACAAACTATACCTCAGACAAGAACTTCAGGCTGAGGACCTTAAAAACCCAATAAGATACCTAATGGTGTAGTTCAATGGTAGAGGACATCCCTAGCATGAACGAGGCCTTGGGGAAAATCTGCAGCACTGCAATCAAACAAACAAACAAATAACTAAATAAACTAGTAATAAAAATTCAATAGAAGAGACAACAATGAACGCCTTTAAACAGGCAATAGACCTGAATAGAAATTTCTCAAAAGTAGATGTATAAATAGGCTTCTGAGGATGTACACAAGAAGGAACCCGACACTTCACTGATAGGAAAAAAATTAGTACTAAGAAAATGGCGTGAAGAACCTCAAAAACCTCAAACAGAAGTATTATATTCTAGGAATTTTAGTGAGTTCATCATCAAAGAAAATGACATCAGAACGTTGGAAAAAATATCTGCACTTCCTGTTTATTGCAACACCGCTCTAAATGGCGAAGCTGTGGAATCAACTTCAGTGTCCATCCGCTGACGAATGGGTAAAGAGGATGTAGTCCACGTGCAAAACTGGAATATCATTCCCCCGTGAAGAAATGTGGATCAGGTATATAAGTTAACATTTGTTGATAAAAGTTTAGATGAATGCTTTTCACAAGGATTAATAAGTAATTTCAATCCACAAATACATTAAATTAAAAAAAATGCTTGTTTTGCTCTATTTTTATGTTTTGCCTCATAATTTTGAAAAATGTATTGAGTGCTATTTAGTCAGTAAAGAAGTCCATAAATGTATGTATTTATTTAGCATATTTAAGGTTTTTACTTTAAAATTCATTCTGAAGTGAACATACTGTGTATTATGCACTGTCTATGGAAGTTATATTTTAAGCATTTTTCTTCAGCATAAATGCAAGGGGCTACAAAATTATTTTTCTTCCAAGTAGATACTGCTTACTTCAACCATTTGTAGAATTCCCTCAAAGACTAATAAGATCATGCCATATTAATGATAGTAATGAAATATAACAGTAAAAACCCTTTTAAATATTAGTGCCATTCAAAATTTATGTAAATAGGACAAGAGTAAGATTGTTATTGGTTTTTTCTTAGATAAATCTAATTTATAAAAGTGGTAGTATAGCATTTTCATGGAGGATAAGTTAGTAATTTTATTGTAAATGCCTTTTCCTTAAAATAAATAAGGACACATGCTGAGAGTATGCAATTTCATTGATCATAAGGCACTTAACCTGCTTAAAAAATAACTGTAATTTGAAATATATGCTATGCTTTTGGCAATCAACTAAATAATTCCTAAAACTAAATATTAACCTTTACAATTAAATATACAATCCTTACAATAGTAGAAGTCTTCGTAACTCTTCTCAGATGTTTAAAAGCTGAGTTATTTTAAGTGGCACATAATTTCATCTCTGAATCCAATGGTTGCTCTTAAGAAAAATTAATCAAGTATAAGTTATCGAATATTGCTAGCATTGAGAATTTGATTTCCCGTATATTAAAAGCAAATCAATGTAAACATGGGCTATAAAAAGATTTTTAAGATAACAAGAAAACCACCCACAAAGAACAATATAATTTAATAACTGGCGTTTTGAACTAGGGAATAGATACTTAGACAAAGTTTGTCTTCTAGGTACTTTATTCAAGAGCAGTCTGCCTTAGTATTTACTAAAGAGGAATTGCTCTTATTACAGAAAATACAAAGATGACTAGAATGCATAACATGTTAAAGAATATTAACAGATAATTTAACATGGGACAGATATTATAGGTATATGTAACAGGCTCATTTGGAATAAAATAATAATTTTAAGGGTATGGCAGTGGGGAAGAATATCACAAAAGCAATGTGGAGGGCTGTCCTGGGAGAACATCTGGATTTTCCTTCGTCAAGACAGATGTCCAAAATACACAATTTGAGTTTCTGCAAAAATATTTTTAATATTAACTAAAAGTGTTTTAGACATTTTTAAAAAGTCTATTATCTAAAAGTGTTTAGATAATGAAGCTCCTACTTATGGCATAATACCACTCAGCTGGGTGCTGTCAGAAATTAAGGTCTGTATCTGCAGACCTTTCATCTCAAAATAAATTGAGAGCAGAAGGTAATTACACAGAAAGAAGGACTAATGATGATGACTGAATAATTTGTTCAACTGGATAAAAAAACATTTAATAACAGAATACAATAAATGTTTATCTTGTGTTATAATTTTTTTTGTTGTTGTTGTTTTTTTTTTTTCCGGTAGTGGGAACCGAACTTATGACCTTGCGCTTGCCAGGCAGGCGCTGTGCCACTGAGCTAAAGCCCCAGCCCCTGTGTTATAATTTTTCCTGTTACAAGTGCTTATTATGGAATACAAAGAAGTCTTTTTGGAATAGCTGAAGGAGTTAATGAAGACACACTGCTTTTTAAAATACAGTTATCACTTAAAAGTGATACATTAAGTGACTAAGTACATTGAGGATTGAAATAACTAGAACAGAGAAAAAATTTCTCATAAAGAAAAAAATATTGATGTCCTAGGTAGATGAGAGATTGAACAGGACAAAAGAAACTTGAAGACAAACGTAGTGTAAATGTCCCCAGCACCAGGCTCAGGAGCACTGCTAGCCGTTGATACCCCTTGTACCGATAGTTACTTTGGGCTAGAAAGCATCAGTGAGCTTGAATATTATCAAATTCCCTTTTTGTCTCAGTGTCAGAAATCTCCTACAGGCTTCTTCAATTACTCATACACAAGCATTTATTGTTTTCAAGGTTGAGGAAGTTTTTCCATTATAAAACTTTATTCCAAATAAAAACATCTTATAATTTATAGTATGTCAGCATTTTTGAACTATGTAGGGACTATTGTGATATTTAAAATTCAGAAAATCTCTGTGAATTTATGAGGTCATACATTATAAACTACATTTCTCATTCATAGCTATATTGGTATATAATTGATAACAACATAGTATGTATACTTGAAGTGTCTGATTTAACAATACACTCAAGGTCTGAATTAACAATACACTCAAGGTCTGTATTAACAATACACTCAAGAAAACAGCACCAATATTCAAAACATATATACACCCCTCTACCCCCAAATTTCCCGTGTTCCCTTTTCACTAGTTTCTTCCCTTGTCTCCACGACTTTTAGCCCACCTCTCTCTTTATCACAGTGTTATTGGATGCGTCCCACCAGCCTCCGTCACCCTGAGCACTTCTGTTGCATCTTGTGAGTTCCTTCAAGCTCTTCTATTTTTGTTCACTGTAAAATTCCTTCTTTAACTGCTTTCAGGTACCTTACATTAAAAAAGAAATCTGTTTTCAAGGAAAGAGAAAAGTTGCACTTTCACCCACATCTAAAGAATTAATACGTAAATATCAGTAGTTCTAGCTCCCACTGTTATGCTTGCATTTAAACTGTTGTAGTAGGCTGAAGAAGCAGAATGAAAGCCTCACTGTGATTTTGCGGTAAGAAACCACTGAGCCCTGTGAAGCAAACTGCAAAGCAGTGTCTTGGTTTTCACATCCAGAATGTCGAGAGTGTGTGTGGTCCATGTGAGGCCCATAGATCGCTGGGCATCAGTTAGGACAGATCTGCGTTGTTTCACACCTGCGGGCACAACTGCCAGTGACAATCACGTCCTGCTCCTGAAATACTTAAGCAGAGAGAGCGCACCGCAGCGGTGAGACGATTAGTAGCCCACAAGCCACAGGGAACGGATGCCTAATGGTTCGCTGAGGGGCTTAATTGACAGCAAAAGGCCACAGATGAATGTGTCTCCCTGCTGTGTTCATCTTTCCTCCGCGTCAGTATGGGCGGTGGGAACCGGTCAGTGTCGGAGGAATCTCCAGGGACTCGCCATTCCTGTCACCACTGTCCTCAAGTTAATGTCGTAATCAGCCCGCGTTTGCAAACCGATCTATGGGAGATAATTGGCATGTGGGGACGTGTGGTGTCAGCAGCAGAAACAAGAGCCTTCCCGGTATGTGTTCTCTTCCTCGGGACGGCCACTGCCATGGTCCAGCTTCCCCTCGCAAGATCCCCGTGAAACAAGCCAGGGACGAGTGCTATTATCCCTGATGATTGGATAAAGACATCGAGGTACCAAGACAGCAGGTGACAACCTCAAGGTCACCCTATGGTGAACAAGTGGAACGCCGCCTGACTCTAGCACTTTGTATCTCCTATGCACGCAGCTAGGAAGATCTTATCAGATACAGTGTAAAAGCTTATCGCTCCTCTTAAAT
The DNA here is from genome assembly GCF_000276665.1 of Chinchilla lanigera. Classification (NCBI taxonomy): domain Eukaryota; kingdom Metazoa; phylum Chordata; class Mammalia; order Rodentia; family Chinchillidae; genus Chinchilla; species Chinchilla lanigera. The sequence continues at coordinate 2,042,695 of NW_004955412.1, forward strand.
GACTTTGCACCTAAATTCTAGACACTTTTCCTTGACTTACAAGAAGCTGTAGAAAACAACCTTTGTCTGTCTCCCCATATTCATCTCTTACTTCTCATTCTTTTTTTTTTTTTTTGCGGCACCAGGGATCAAACTCAGGACCTTGTGTTTGCCAGACAGGAGCTTGTTCCACTGAGCTAAATCCCCGGCCCCTACTTCTCATTCTTTACACTCTGAAATTCGTGCTTTTCAAATTTTAAAATAGACACACAGAGAGCAAAAATAATATTTTCCTGAAGTGTTAGTGAAAATTAAAGAGATTGTGCATGATGCCTGGATTTGGCCCAGGACAGAGGGACACATGCACTGCACACAGCCGTGAGGATGGAGGGTGTTGATATTGACACAGATCAACAGCAAATCCTTTTGTGTGAAGCTATTGTGACCTGGTTTACTTGGGAAGATCTTCCCTGGTCTCATCACCGTTCTTTCTATTCCCCAAAGGTGTGGAGCTTCGTCTCATTTTAAAACACATGCTCTTGCTCTTCCCTCTGCCTTGTATTGTGACGCCCTGGATCCCCGCCTGGTTCTCTAATAATACAACTCTCACGTTAAATATCAACTTGACAGAGACTTATGTCTGACTCAGGAAGAAAGAAACTCGTAGTTACCTGGGGCCACATCCCAGCACGGCTCTCCTTTCCTCTTACTATTGATAGTTACCTGAGTTTATCCTGACTATTTTGTTTCCTCGTTTGTCATCTTTCTTTCTCTGGTAAAATGAAACCTGACAAAAAATGGTACCTAGTTTATCTATTACATTTTCTGTCATTCAAAGGATGTGCAAAAAGTGTTGAGTATATTGCGTACACTCTATAATTTGTAAAATTCCTACTTTGGAATAATGTTTTTGATCTTTTCAAAAGAAAGTGCCAGAAGGAGGGTGTACAGTGCTGTGGGCGCTCCACGGAGTCTGAGCAGGTGTGGATTATGACGTTTCTGCATTCACATGGATTATTTACTGTGCCACTGCCTCATAGATCACAGAAGTTGTGTGACAGAGGTTTGGAAAATCCATCTTCAGTGGGAAATAAGTGGACCAAGTCTCCAGGATAAATTCACTTTCCCTTTCTGAAGTTGTAAACTCCACAGTCTTTGCAAACTTCCTTATTAGATTGATTGACTATAATGCACACTGTAATAGAAGGTCCTGTCTTCTCTCCATGGTTCTTAGATACTTTCATCTCTAAACGGACATGAAGATTTATGTCAGTACATGGGCTGCAGTGGGTATACTTACAACAACGGAAATCGAGATTATTTGATGCTAATCTTGACTTTGTTTTAACTCCACACTAGGTAAACTTGAAAGCTCCCCAAGTAAGAGGGTCAAATTTAAATGTAGAGATTAATGTGTTAAACAGATATGTTGTAAAAAAAAGTAAATGCACAGAAATGAAAACCTTATAAAACCTTTATAGGTATAAATGAATTCAGTGCTATGCAAGTGCAAACAATTCCTTACTTCATTAAAGTAGGCTATTCTTTCTCTTTCTGCTCTAAGTTTAACTCTAGATGCATTTACAGTATAATTATTTAAATTTTAATTTGTTCCACAGCTTCATGCAGTGAGATAATTTATTTTTTAAATTGTTCAGGATAGTAAATTGCTAAAACTTGAGAAATGAAAGAACTCATCAAAGTATTTCATGAGAATAATTAAACAAACCAAATAGTGTTAACACAAAAGGCTTCTGGCTCAAAGTATACCTACCATCATGACATCAGCTCGTCCTCTTCCCCTCATGCGGGCCATTCCTAAGAGACGGCTTTGGTCTGAGCTCTGTATTCTGCAGGGATACTTGTGTGTTAGAACGTGCTGATCAACCAGTTTTAAATAAGCCATATATTTCAGTGTACTGAATTCCTACCAGGGTGATATTGGACTGTTATTTAACCTCACTCTGCCTCACTCCTCGTCTGTAGAAGTAGATAATGATTTGAGTCCTCTCTTTTATATAGCTGAACTAACCTAATAAATTTAAATCATTCATTTATTCAACAGGAAAGAAAGCTTTAATTGGAAAGTTAGAGGGAAGGTAAGAAAGGACTCCAGCTTGGGTAGCTGAATGGCCATACTGTGATACAGGTTTTCCCACCACGAAAGACAGGAGGCCAGCTTTCAAGGGTTGGCTGGGACGTGGGGTCCAGTGCGTCATTATCTCAGTCCTGATGGCGTACAGCTTGCGTCTTTATAGTGGAGGGATTGGGTCTGCAGGAAAAGATTGGGTCTTTCTGTGGTGGTACCCATTATGTGAGGCCCTTCCTCTCCTGGGGCTCCCGTGACCCCTGCTGTGGGACAATGGCTGAGGACTTCCGCAGTAGCTGAGTGCATTCCAAACCCCTCGTCTTGGCACCATCAGACTTACGATGGGAAAGGGGGAAGGTCATACAAACTCAGTGCTGATCAACCCTATCCGGCCGTCTCCTCGACAGACATCCCCTAAATGATCAACACACCCTCTGCCCAGCTGAGAGGAGAGACTTACAATAACACAGGATACAAACGAGAGCCGAGCTTTGTTCTGGTTTTAGTTACCTGTTCGACCCAAGGGAAGAGACATGACTCATAGGAAAAATGACTTTCAAGCCCCTGATTGTCCCAGAAAGAAATATAAATCATGCTTTGAAGGAGAAACAAGTTAGGTTCCAGGATTCCGCCTGTTTCCTATCTTTATGGTGGTCCCTGACTGTGTCATAACTGCATCATTCCTCCTTGAGGGATGTTACCCTCGTTAATCTTGCAGAGGAAGAAACAAAGCGGGTTTCTGTTTTTTTCCATTTTTTGAGATTAACTGACTGGTTATACTTCCCTGTGGTGTGTTGCAGAATGAGTATCGAATCTAAACTCTCTCTGCTGTTACGGATGGTCGATGCTTTCAGAGTTACGGTGGGGCGTGTGAAGAGTCTTTGGCTTCCTCAGATCTTTACCGATTGTGTTAGCTTTCAGGATGTGCCGTGGCCATGCCTGAGCACGTAGCTGCCTTTGGGAGGATGGCGACCTTCCCCTCCTGTTTCCCTTTATTATAGCGCACACTGCTGGGCTCCTTCCCTGGGGGAAATCTACTTGGCTGGTTCTTTGTCTCAACGTAGATGCAGGGTCTCCTCAGAGGGGCCTCATCACGCCTTTGCAGTACAAGGGCCAAAATGCCGGCCGTTTTCTTAGTCCTTTTGTGTTCCTTAGCTTTTGTCTCCAAGCCTTGGTTGTTGAAGCCCCTGAAGGCCAATTAGAGAGGTTTTAAAATAGAATTTGCAGTCCTTAGTCCTATTGCAATTTCCTCTGGATGCCGGAGTCACTGTCATATTCCATCTATCTTCTAGAGAATGGTTTATCATCTTAACATACTGTGAAGTCGTAATCCTCTGGAACCTTCACAGAACACAAATGCAAAGTCTTACAAGTAATATGCGAAACAAGGATAATAAAAGCACAAATAAAAAGAAAAAGGAAAGAAAAAGTGAGGAATCCAGCTAGCATAATAGCTTAAAAATCAGAAGTGTAGTTTTTTTTTTTTTTTTTCACAATAGGAATCCTTTTAAGTAGAATGTATTTCTTATCGATGTGCCTCTCAGGGAACTAATTTTGGAATGTACCTTACTTAGGCTTATGTAATGATCCTAACACAATTAGGATCACAACCTAAAAGCCTGTCTGTCATTATAAATAATGTAGGTTCAGGGGAAGGGTGACTACTACGTCAAGGTGTTTTCTTAAGCTGGGTACACCTAGGGAATACAAATGCCTCTAACATGCAAAAGTGTCAGCAGTAATCAGTGTGAGTGCTCCATGTAACTTTTAACATATTATCTTAGCGTTTAAAAGAAAATTTGGAATCGATGGCTCGGTAGTACAGCTGTAGTCATTTATTTTGTGTTTAATAGATCTATTTAACAGTACTGACAACAATGTCGATTTGTTGTGGAGTAAATTCTGTGGGTGTTTGTGGGTAAGTGGGACCTGGGGAGAACCTGTCCTATGCTCCAGCACTAGTTCACCCCTCTGCCTCTGCCCCGGCTTGCCCTGCCTTCTACTGCATCTGCTGTGTCTGACCCCAGTTTGAAGTGGTCTCAATCACTGTTCTGCTTTTTTGAAAATTGTATTTTACTTCTGGCTACTCCCTTTTCCAGACACTTGTTCATAGATGCACATGACAAGGAATGTGGGTGTGCATATGTGTGTAAATTACATATGTTAACATTATTTTGAAAGATTTGTAGATTTACATAAGTTACATAGGAAAATTCTCAGCTATCTTTGGCTAAAATCCTCTTGCAATTTTCTTAAAAGCTTACTAATTTCTCAGACACCATTAAATGACATAGTTTCACTATGTTTCCTCTCTTCAGATTCTACTTTTTCATTAACATATATTAATTGTACAAATTAATGAGATTCAGTGTGGCATTTCCATCTATATCCTTTCTGTGCATTAATTGTATTCACCCACCGTTTTTCTCCCTCCCTCCCTTCCTCCCTCCCGTCTTGGTACCCTTCCCAGTCCCGGCGATCAGTCTTCATTTCTGTTCAACTTACATTTTATTTTTCAGTTTTCAGATATGAAGAATGTTCTATCATCTAATGAAATGTGGTTGACTGATAGTAGAATCTCTTGGTGACATTTAAAATATCAATACACAGATCAACCCACAGATATTTTGGGTTGATTTTTCTATATGGAAAGGATAAGGTAGTTATACTTAAAAAATCTTGTACTTCTATTGCTCAGGTGTTTTGTTTTGCCTATTTTAGCTGTTTTTAAAGTTTTGGTCACTATGCTTTTACTGCAGTTTAATAACCACAAACTGAATTCTTAATTTGTTAATGTTCCTAAGACATATTTTATTATATCATCTTAAAATACACTTTATTTTTAAATTAAGTAGTAATGAAATTCATCACTTTTTAAAATAAATAGGAGTTATAGTTCATATATCATCTACATTTTTAAAGCCATTAGTAGCACAAAATGTTTTTACTTTCCTATTCCTAAGAGACTATTTTGAAGTGTATGTAATTTTTTCATCTATAAAGCAATGAAAAGAGGGATTTTTGGTTTTGTTTTTGTGTTGAACACATTACTTTTACACAATAACTTTAATATCTGTTACTTGTAGTTTGGCTATATGACATTCCTAAAGAGAAGATACATTCAACTGACCCTGTGTTATTTCAGTAATATCCCTCCACAGATGCACTTCTAGGTTTGGTAATTGTCAATGTCAATCAATAATAGAAAAATAAAATATATTATGACAAAGTAGAATTTTAACCTCATTCATAATTCAGAAAAAAGTCAGTATGAATGGATTCTTCTAAATATTCTAAACTATTTCATGCAAACCACGTATTTTCTAGTTACATTTAGCTTCCTTTCAAAAATCCAGGGTTGTCTATCCAGAAACAGTACATAGGATCTTAGTTTTCTTTTTCCTTCTTTTCTTTTCTTGGTGCCGGAAATCAAACGCAGGAACTTGCATTTACACCCATCCTCTTATTTTCATTCAAATTGTTGAAATTGAAAAGAGAGGCTTGCTATCACCATCATTTCCTTACTACTTACCAGAAAAATGAAACATCCGCTGTGGTCTGAAAGTCCAGTCCACAATTTGAAGGTTGATTTATGGCACCAAGGAAAAGCATGCTTAAGAAGGAAGATAGCACGGCCATAGAGGGCCCCTGAACTGCATTGTACAGGAGGTGACATGAAAATGGTGTAGGCTGATGGGGTTTTGAGGAACAGAACTAAAGAAAGAAAGGTAGAAAGTGCCAGTTTAATTTTCTGTTCTTACTGAAACAAGGATTATTCCAAATCACAGAGATACATGTGAATTGCTAGTTTCACATTCTCTGAGTAACCTGTAGAGTATTTGTTAGATAATTCACACTTTCATTATCTGGTATATAATACAACATAGTGAAGAATAAAAAAATGATTTTATATACATATATATATATATATATATATATACCCTATACACATACTATATGTGTATAGATAAAATCTTGTATGTATGTATCTATATGTATGCATATACATAAAATCTCGTGTGGTGAAGCTGTGAAATTCTTGTTTGTTGTCATAGTAATTTAGTATGGAAAATGGCCCACTGAACATTCTTTACCATTGCTGTGCTAATCTAGCGCATTGTTTCTCTTCAGGAATTCTACACTGTAGACCTTCTCCTACTGGTCAGTAAAATGTCACTTTCCGATTTTAGAAGCCATAGCAAAGCCATGAGAGAGATACCTAGTTTTGTAATGAAATTAAATTATTTTTGAGCACTGTAAACCCTCATTTGTGTTTATTGGGTGGTAGTCATACAAATGATGAATGTATGATTTGATGATTTACCCTTGTGCGAGCTATTACCAATATATTTCTTTGTGTCTGTGTCTAAGAAGTAATTAGCCTGTAATATGTGATATTCTATCAGCTCTTGCAAAAATTTATTTCCCTAATTTAGCTTTGTTTTATGCCATGTCACGACCAGTAGTATTACCTTTTTAAACATAGGTGTGTGTGTGTGCGTGTGTGTGTCCCATTTTCCAGATAGTGGTCATATAATTCAATTGTGTAGTAATTGTAACAGAACCAGGTAACTTGAAACATTGGATAGTGAGTGATTGTAGCAGTTTCATTATAATGTGGCGATATAATCTGTACTCGCCTACTACCTGAAATTGTTAAGATGAACCAGGTATTGTAGAAGTAGCTCTTCTCTATTTTTAGTTGCTTGATATCAGCACCATTCACAGGATTTCCAGATTACAGTACGGACAGCTGCTCCCATCAACCCTTCTGTATTACAGTGAAGGGATTATCAGTATCAAGTGAAGACCGTGGGCAGCGTGAAAAGCAGAATTTCCGGCAAATTCTCTCTGAAGGAAGAAAGGTGTATTACATTTAGACACTAGGGCTTTGTCAGGGCAGTTTCTCAGGAAAAGATCAAATAGAATCCATCTCGGTAACCAACTGTGTTCAGGAAATATTTGAAGTAATGTTAGTGAGATGCTAAGCATACTCTATGAAAAAGAACTGTTTGCTTATATTAGAGCATTCTAAGTACTATGAGTAGGATATAGTTTGTGTTTGTGACCGAAGGGTTTATGTGCTGGAAATCTGGTCCCAAGTGCAGTGATTCTGGGATGTGGCTGAACCTTTAAGAGTCAGGGCCTAGTGGGAACAAATTAAGAACTTGAAGGCACCATTGTCCAAAAGAGTTAATGTTGGTGTCATGGATCTAGTTCCCTGGAGAAGGGATGTAGTGAAAGTCTTCTCTCATCATGCCAGCTCCTCCACACATTTCCGACCACTGGGGCCCCATCTGCTTTAAGGATTTCACCAAAGATGAACAGAAGATGGAGCCGCGATGTTTAACATGCAGCACTACAGCTACATCAGTTTCTTCTCTTTACAGTATTCCAGCATCTGGCATTCCGCTTGTTTTGCCACTAGAAAAGAAAGCAATATACCTAGTGAATAAAGAAAATGCCAAGAAATTTATTAAAAATTACAAAAAAAGTAAACATTTGTGAGGTCACATAAAAATAAACTAAGTACATATGATGTCCTAATTTTCCTAATGTGTTTACTGACAGAAATAATTTCTGATACTGGCCTTAATATTTATTCTGTATTATCTTTTTTATTCCCTTATGTTTTTATTGCAAAGCAATTATTTACTATGTAATTAGATTTTATCTATTTAAATTATTGAAGACAAAACTGGCATCGTGTTCTATGTAGGAGCCAAAAATATAATGATTATTGGCTTGAACTAGATTTACAATCGATCTTGATGTTTGTAATTTTTTTTACTATTTACTAAACTGATAGTACACTGCCCTGGTTATGCAGATGCATGGATTAATTTCCTGGATCTCGGGCAAGTTACACAAAGCCTTGCCTGAGAAGTCATTCCGATTCTCTGAGACCCAACTGAGAAGTGAATGTGAGTGTGTATGAGTGCAACAGAGGAATACGGAAAGGAGAGAGAAGGAGAAAAAGGAATGTCATCAGTTGCAGTCTTGGATTACCTGTCATACTTTTGCTCCATTTTCACAGGAAGTGTACATAAAGTACTCACTGCATATTTTTTCTATAAAGTATAGGGCCCTGGTAGCTCACTGTGATCATGTAGTGCTTAGTACTCTGCGTTGTGATGAGTAATGTCCATATGACATGAAGACTCATCCTGCCCTGGGTTTTACTAATTCTCACCTATGTTCTCATCAATTACAAGTCTCTACTTTCTCACATAAAATGCCTGCGTTTAGATGCAAAACTAAGCAGTTTCGTAGGGCTCTAAATATCACCAGAATGTAATTTTGACAATTTGGATATTTTGATAATGAAGACAGTTTATACACCTCATATCCCTGTGCTGGTGAGAAATGCCCACACATTAACGACAAGGAATACTGCAACCAATCAAGCGACTGCCTTGACCCTTCCCACTGCTCAAGACAACAACAAGAACAACAGAATTCTTACCGTAATGCAGCATCTGACACCTGGTCTCACTGTCATCAGATGTAGAGGTGTTTTGTGTACCCTCACATTTCCAGGCATTGTTCTATTTTTTAAAAATCTCTTAATTACTTTTTACTTTAGCTAGGAAAGATGGCGAGGCCTGTACCCCACCGCTCAGGAGGCTAAAGCAGGGAGAGTGCAAGTGTCAGTCCAGTCAGATAAGCTGGGGAGTCCTTGTATGGGAACTTAAAAATAAAATCTTGGGATATTACTCAGTAGTATCACAGCTGCCTATTGCGTGTGAGGCCCTGGGTTCAATTTCCAGGACCAATAATAATAATAAGAAGAAGAACAAACTTGTTAAATAAATATGTAACTAAATAAGTATATTTTCAAATGTTTTGTATTTTATAAATTCTTAGCATAAGTACAGACCACTTTCTAATGAATTTGCATGTATTCGCCAGCTAGTTTCAGCAACTATCAAACATTTACAAACTGATTTATTGATTCTGCCTGATCTGGATGTCTTTAATTTTACTGCAGTGTTTAAGGAAAATTCTAGACAAAATGTAATTTGACTACAAATGCTTTGATATGTACATCTCATATGATAGCTTCTTTATGTCCAGCTGAATTATGACAATGCAATGAAATTTTCCAAGGAACTTGTGCAATTTCATTGTGCTACAGCATTCATCTATCAAATGTTTTCTTCCCATAATCCAGAAAAGAGCTGTTTGCACAGCAACGTTTACTCAAATGCTCCTACTTTAATCTCTGTAAAATGGTTCCAGGACAAGTACTGGGCTTATATTATTTTATCTTGGGAAATCGTAGGGAAAGTACATGGCTAAGTTTAAATTCCTGTTCCCAAGTGACCTTTCCTATATCATTCTGTCCAAAGAAACTCTAAAATTTATATGCATAAGAATTATTTTGCCTTTCACATACACTTTAGATGTGCCTTTAGCATAAATAATAATATTGCACTTTGTTTTATTCATAAAGCATTAGTATGTAATACCACATTCAGTCCTCGGCATCACTTTATGACAGAAAGCTGTGGCCAGGGGTTGGCCTCTGGAATGTTACAAGAAGGAACTCTACAGACCCCTGCCTAGCAACAGAAGCAAAGCTGATAAAAACACTTGTTAAAATTTAAGTTCTTTCAAAATTATCTTAAAGGAATCCAGCAAATAAAGAGACAATTCTTCAAAAAAATCGACTAAACTCAGAAGAATCAAGTGACTGTGGCAACTGAACCACGAATCCTTCCTCTGCTTGCGCTGCTACGCTTGGCAGAGGTTGTACCTGACTGCAGGCGGGTGTGGCCACAAGACCCTTGTTCCCCCTTGGCTTTCAGGTGAGGAGCCCACATTCTAACCAGAGCGGCCGGGCTCGGCTATCCTCCCATAAGTTGAGGAGGTTACATTCCTGCCAGTCCTTTAGGGAAATCAGAAGCAATCTTCCTCTGGTGAACACCTATCCCTAGGAACGAATCTTTATCCCATGTAAGACAAGAACAGTGATGACTTGGCCGCGTAATCCTAGCTTGCCCACAGAGCCATTTCCTATAAAAAATGAGCATTTAGAGTTAACCACCTGCTCTGCTCTACATTTAAAATTACTAGAGGATGATGCTGAAAAATCATCTTATAAGAAGCCCCCAAGAAAGAGAATTCCACACCTTTCCCAAAGAACTAACTTTATTATAAACAGTAAGTGAAGGGGAAGTCTCAGTCGTTCTTAGAAAAAAAAATCTCTTCTGAAATAGAAACAGTAAGCTGAGCTATAAACCAGCTAGTTCAGCAGACAAAACAGGGCAAGAGACAGCTAAGAAAGTTGCTAGGGTTTTAAAAAGAATCACCAGAGATTGGCCTCAGAAAATGGTTTCTGCCCAAATTAAATTTGATCAGACTGCTGAGACATTTATGCTCCAGGGCATTGTCAAAAACAATAAAGTAATTAGTTCATAATTAGGAAAGCCTGATATGTAAGGTGTAATACTAAGTGAAATAACTTCACAGAGAGATAGCCAAAGACAAGCCCTTAAAACCGTCTGCATTAAAACTATCATTCAGCGTTTGGGGCACACGCAAGGGGAGCCCCGTGATGGGACAGGAAAGGCCTCTGGCTGGGGCAGCGCACCGCAGCGGCTCAGCACAGCCATGGCACCAACCAATGCATCGGAAACGAGGGCTGGTGCAGGAAAGCGAGTTAGTGCCCACAGAGTTCTCCGCGTTCCATTTTTAATTAAATAATAAATAATCAAAGACACGGAAGTCTGTGACCCATGCAGGCAAAAGGGGAAAGGAGGTGGACAACAAAATGTGCCGGTGAGGTGGACCGGATATTAGAATACAAACTTCAAAGATATCATTAGAAATATGGAGAAAGAAGGAAAAAGAATCACACTACAAAATTAAGGAGGTCAAAAGACAACGTATAATTGGAGAATATTAATGAAGATGAAGAATTTATTAAAAAGAACCAAATCAAAACTCTAGAGCAGATCTGCACGATAACAGAAGGCGCACCCTAACACTAGGCGCTTACCTGGAAGAGCTGGAGTGGAGATTTTAACTGGAAGAGAAAAGAGTCCGTGAACTTGAAGAGATCCACAGCAAGACAGAAACATGAAAGGCAGAAAAAAAATGAGAAAAAAAATGAGACTCCGAAATGCAGGGTCACTTTCAGCACACAGGATTAACATAGCAGGAGTATGAGCAAACAAGGAGAAAAACAAAGGAGCAAAACATTATTTTAGAAAACGATGACTACAAATTCCAATTTTCCAAAAACATTCACCTGCACATTCAAGAAGTTAAGTCAGATGATGTGAAGTGATCCACTCCAACACATCATTATAAAAATGCTGAAAGCCAAACAAAGAAATCTCTGAGAGGAGCAAGAGAAGAGAAAACTAATTATGTACAAGCAAATCCTAACAAAATTAACTGCTAATTTGTCATCAGCAACAGCAGAGCCCAGAAGGTAATTGGATGTTGAAAATTAAACTGTTGAAAATTAAAGATAAAAGCATATACAGCTTGCCTAAAGTAATGAGATGATGAAAGTTTAGAAATTGAAATTAAGCCTATATTTCCATTTTATAGAAGTGGGTACTGGAATCTGATAGGTCTAAAATTGCCTAAGGTCCTTATTTAAAGTAAGATTTCTGGACTATAACCTTGAAGATTCTTATCCTGAATTTAGAGTGGATGTAAGGAATTTTATATTAATGTGCTCCAGAAGTAATTTTGATGTAGGTGGTTTGAAAATCACAGTGCAATAATACAGCGTAATAAAGGAAAAAGTACACCTGCAGAATACACATGCATACTTGAATCTTTATTCACCACTATTCACTTGTTTAACTAGAATGAGATGTGGAGCTTCTTATAGTCCTAATTGTCTTTTAGTTTAAAAGGAAAGGAAATTATAGTATATTGCAGGCTTGTTGCAAGAATTAAATAAAATAATTTTACTAAACTGACACACAAATCAATAAGGCTTTTTCTTTCCTCTGATAGTCCATATTTTGCTCATTTCACTTTATCTGTTTCTGCTGTTACTGTCTCCTAAAACTATAATTATTTTTTATCTCAAATCGATAACTTCTCATTCAGCTAGTAAATCTGTTCTCAAAGAAAGTACAGTAAATGCTGGATCACAAGACAAACAAATGTTTCTATTAAAATTTAACTTGATAAACTAGCAATGTCCTACGGTACAAGTAGTACCTGATGGCTGAGGTCACATGATTACAGCTCAGCCACTGGCTGTTCTTTTTCTTCTTCCTCTTTCTCTTCTCCAGTTTCTTTCTCTCTCTCTCTCTCTCTCTCTCTCTCTCTCTCTCTCTTTCTTTTCTCTCTCTCTTTCTCTCTCATCTCCATCTCTATCTCTATATCTCTGTGTCACGATTGGCTGAAAGTGATGGTCTATCATGAAAAGTCATGGAGGAGATGAGGAGATCTGGTCTGGCAAAGACAAGGAAAAGGCAGAGGAGGGATCTCTCACCTCAAATGAGATTAGGGAGATGAGTAGAGTGTGGAATTCCGTGCAAACTTTTGTATAAAACACCACCTGAATAAGGACTTAGCAGTGGAAGCCAGGTATCTGTTTAATGAAATTTCAATGTCACATTTCTATGAAATCCTCAAAAAGAGGTAAAACAAGTGTCCTTGGATAGGTTCCTTGTGAATGCTACAGGGACAGAAAAAGAGTCCCATGGGCCCATAGATCGCAGTGATTCAGTTAATGAGAGTAAAAGTCATCCCACAGGACAGAGGTCCTCTTTGTCCACTCCTCACACCAGCCACGAAGGCTCGCAAATACGAATGCAGGTTAACTTGTTTCCTTTTCTTTATATTTTATATTTTCCTTATTATTTTGTACTATATCACATTGTAATAATCATTTTATGTGAATACTTTTGGGTGAAGGAATGAATCCACTGATTCCATTATTTTTTAGGGGAAAATTCTCTCTGATCTACAAGTGTTTTAGATTGCAAGCATATTTCTGAAGTGAATTATGCAATGTTTTACTGTACTTGAAAACTGTCTTCTTAAATTACTGTGCTTGAAAATTGTCTTCTTAAATTACTGAAATGAGGAAATCATTGAATACAGTTGGGTAATATGGTTTTTTGGAGTAAAATATATTTTTATGAAAATGCAGTGTTTTTTCTTTTAACAAATACAATGATAGCTGAAGTTTATCTCAGCCTGTAAATGTAAAATACCTTTTGGATTATTATTTAAAATCAAATTTCTCCCATAAGTTTTCTTGTATTTGAGTGGCATATGTTTAAACCATCTATACTTGTGCATGTATGTCAGAATGCACATGCAAAAATGCTTGATCACTGAGGTGAACTTTATTTTTATATAAAGTGATTTATTGTGGCTAATAAAAGGATATGATAACCATCATAATCAAAGTTCTCTATTATTAAGAAGAGTAGGACATTCATGCACTGCTTTTATGGAAACATCTCTAATGACAGCAATACCAAAACTCAGGCCATTCCACACATGGTGAGCCAACTCCTGAGTTACCCTCAAGATCCCTGTCTCCTGGAATAAATCTCTGGTTTAATTTCCTCTGCTCTTGAGGTGTGCTTTGTTTCTAACCAGTAGAAAGTAGCAAAGGAGACAAGATGAAAGTAATTACAAGCAATCAATCATATTATGTGTCATGAGGTATTTGCATTCATTTTCTGGAGTTACCTGTTTCTCTCTGGTGGCTTTAAAGATGGACACTCCTCTATTATGGGCTTCCTAAGATGGGAAGCCAGGTGGTAAGGGTCTCTAGAGACCAGCCTGTGGACTATGAGAAGCATGAATCAGAGGCTTATGGGCCTACATCTGCAAGGAATGAGTTCTCCAACAACCTAACTGACCTTGGGAAGAAACCCTCAAGTTGAGCCATTAGGCGACATCCTCAGACAACACTGTGGTTGAAACCTTGAAAGAGTCTGGGCAGAGGAACCAGATAAACTATGCCAGGTCTGGACCCACACAAACCAGGAGCAGATTTATGTGGCTATTCTGAGTTGCAAAGTTTGTGGCAATGAACCTCCCCAATGGAGAATTCGAATACCCTAGTTCTGCGTGTTGTATTACTACGTCTTATTTGATTTTATATTTTGAAGATTGAACAGTGTCTTACTTGGATTTGTTTTGAAGAGTTTGCAAAGTGAGACTGAGAGTGTAAGCACATGAAGATGAATACACTGACATATAAGCCCACTTCCTCATCTGCCTTTGTTAGCTGCTATTTTCCTAGTGCTCAGCGTCGTCTAAGGTAATATGCATCTCTCATAGTAACTGCAGAAAGAATTATGACTCCTTCTCCACAGGAAAGGAAAAGAAAATCCAGTAAGTTAGAAGCAGCTTCAGTAAAGTCCTCTAGAAATTACACCAAGATAATAACCAATGTTAGTGGTTACAAGTTTAGCCTCTAATGAAGGCTGGATGGAAGGACTCAAGGTTGGACAGTCCTCAGGCTCCGTCCAACTTTACTGTGAAACTGTCAAATGTGCAGGAACAAACACACAAATCAGGTACAGAAACAAACGCATGGGGAAAACGCTCTAAGCAATCCCTGGTTCCTCCCAAACGTGACCCAGAATTTTTAGTCAGTTCGGTATGTACTGATTAAGTACCCCACCCCCACTTGTGGCAGAAAGGCCCAGAGGTGAGGGTTCTGCATCTTTTTTTTTTTTTTTTTTGGTTTTTCTCCGGTACCGGGAACTGAACTCACGACCTTGCGCTTGCCAGGCAGGCGCTTTGCCGCTGAGCTAAATCCCCAGCCCCAGGGTTCTGCATCTTAACACCGTTATTCTAGGGCACTTGCAGTATCGGCATGAGGGATCTATTCATACCACATAAAAAGTTTCTGGCTGTATTTACTTTACATAATTTAGGATTTTACTTTCCTGGATTGTTAAGTCTAACAAATGTCCAGGCATGGCCTATCCATCAGATCACCGTTCTAGTTTGATGTTATTTCAACTATACTGTTTACTTCTATAGACACATGCAAACTTTTCAAAGTCAACCAAATCAAATATTTAAATTGGTGTCTTATTGAGACATGAATTTCGTTTTTCAGAAATTCATATTGCACAGTATTTTTTTTCTAAGCAGTTTTTCAGCATGCAATTGTTCATCCTAGCCTTGCTATTTTAAGATGAGCATAAAATAGCAATAAGATTTAAACATTTCAACTGTGTCATACTTTGTATGTTTACACAGTCTCTAGATTTGGGAGATATTTGAGAAGCAGAAATTGTAAATTTTTAAAACTCTCTCTCTGAGCTAAGTGAGCATAGTTGGTAATACATAAATAATTCACTGTGCTCTGCAATGGGCCACTGTCAGCATTCGTAGCTCAGAGCAAGCATTCTGAGGCCTCCCTGTAGGAGCATAGCTGAGCTCGTCACAGAAGCTGTCAGTCAGTGTGCGGAGCCAGCTAGGTGGCATTGCGGAGGATGTGTGTACAGTCTGTGGGTTTGTTATGGTCTAGGTGAAGCAGTGTGGCACACAGCAGGCAGGAGTAAATTTCCCTTACTTCGGCGTTGCCTAGTTGTAAGGGATTGAGGGGGAAAAAAGAGGACTAAATATCTCATATCACGAAATAAAGCCCTGAAGCCTTTTGTAACTTTTCCAGGTTTTATTGCTATTGTCTATGACTTATATCAAAAACAAATCAGTTTTAGTATGCTCTTTCTGCCTAACCTAATCTGTCTTTACACACTTTGAACACGTTCTGCTGAATTTTATGTGATATTCCTAAAAGATACCTGTTATGATACAAAACTGGCACACGGAACATAATCAAAAAATAGAACCAAAGACCGGTTCATGGTCTGGAGGCATCAGATCTTGAGATCTGCACCTCCTATATAATTTGTAATTGTTGCTCTGCTGCACTGTGCCACACTTCCATGAAAACGTGCTGTCCACACTCACAATCAGTTCTTGTGTTCAGCAGAAGCATCTCCTGGAATAGCAGGCTAAAGAGTGCAACATTTACACGTACCCATAGGCTTGTGTAGAAATACTTTTCACTGATGAAATTAAATATTTTGAATCCCAGACCCCTTTTATAACTTATCACTTTCCTATGCCATATGTCTTAGTTAGTTTTCTCTCATTGCTGGGACAAAGTGCCTGACACCCAAAATTAAGGAAAGAAAGGTTTACTTAGCTCACAGTTTGTAGAGGTTTCAATCCATAGTCAGTTGGCTCTAAGGCAGGGTGGCATGGCAGAGGAGCAATGGTCCAAGGCAGCAGAAGACAGCAAAAATAACAAGAGTGAAAGGAGAACAAGATTTGTTTCCTCCCTTCCATTGTAAGCAGGCTACCCTTCTTCTGGTGGGGGCAGCCCTCACACCATCTCCTTGCCCTTCTCTTAAACAAGCTCAGGATGTTTACAAAGTGAGGACCTTGTCCCCTTGCTGAGTACTTAATTAAATTTTTCAATTTGACACAATTAACAACGTCCTTGTTAGATCACAGCATGTCCTCTACACACTAAGATGTAGAACTAGTTAAGCTTCTAGACTTCTCAGGTTGACACAATGCATCAACCATAACACCATACAATTCTTAAGGACTATTAAAAATTGAAATGCAAGAACAAAAGTCTCAAATTATTTATATTTGGTAGACTAACTGAGGAATCTCTTATACAACGTAAATAAGAAATGCGTCATTGAATTCTTCTGGAAGTTAACTTTACCTGGCCTGGAAGACAAGGCTAAGTCTGCTCAGCCTCTGAAGAGTCCTGTGACGCTGAGAAAGACTGAGATCTGTGATCACTGCTCTGGGAATTGCAGTGCTTTACTTGTAAAAATGAAACAGTTATCATTGATATAAATGAAAGATACACACTGAGAAATGTCTACAGAAAAGTTGGACCTGTTTTACAAGATGTTCTAAGCCTCTAAGCAGACAGATGAACAGGAGAAATAAAACAATTAATGTGGAATGCAAAGGAGATGAATCCTGAGCACTAAAGCAGAAAAAGAAATATTGAGAGGACAAGAGCAGGAAGAAAAGAACCCAATCGGAGCTTTGTTACCGTCTTCTGCCTTACCTTACAGGGAGCCAGGCTCCAGTCCGAGTCACAGTGAGACCTGAGGAGCAGAAGCTGAAAAGGGAGACAGTGTCTACAGAGAACTCTAGGGAACAGAATAAGTGAAAAGAAACACTGAATTTGACAGCATTTGAGGGTTTCCCTGTGACAAAGATTATCACAGGTAATAATTTCTGAAGGGCAAGAGCTTTTCTGATGGAAAATAGCAAAGGGAGGAAACTAAACGTGGAATGCCATCTACACGGTCATGTACACAGTATATGAATTGTTACTTTATTTCCAAGGTAACAATTACAGTAATTATTCTTCATGCTTTTATATAGAGAAGTGGGGCCCAAAGTATTAATTCTCTATATTTTAGATCATACAATGAGCTGATTTTCTAATCTAAAATTCTAATGATAGTTGACAGAGCCATTCAGTAAAACAACAACAACAACAAAAAACAACTGCCCCATTTTGTTCAGGTAGTTGGTAGAAAAACATTCAGTATTCAGGCTAAGTGTTTGTTTTAATCCTCTCACACTAAAATACATTATTAAAAGTAGCACAATATTATGAACACAGTACCCCAAGATCTGCGGCAGTGATGTGCTGAGTTGGTAAGTAATCTTCAAGTCTGAGAACTAAGGTCCCAATCATTAGGACAATTCCACGTCTGATGATCATCTTTGTTTCTCTTGTTTTTAGGTGCCTTTTTTCTTTCACTGAGGAAATTTCTTCCAACAGAAATGTAATCGTTTTAAGTCTCTTCCTGGGAATCTCATGGATTAAGCAAGTCCATGGATTAATCTCATGGACTGAAACCCTCACAAACTGTAAACCTTCCCCTCTTTAATTTGGTTGTTGGGTATTTTGTTCCAGCAATGAGAGAAAAGTAACCAAGACAGTGTACAGTAGCTGTGACGGAGTTCTTCAGTATTGTGGGGAAGGTGAGGGACAGAACTACACTCATCTCTATCATTCCAACTTTTGAATCAATCATAAACTCTAGAAGCCTGCCTCATGACTACGTGAGGCTTTAGGAGAAAATTCAGACACAAACCATAACATATATATATATATATATATATATATATATATATATATAAAATCTGGGCCCTTTTATTTACTTTAAATCTCATTGCTGCCCTTAAATATTGCCCATTCTGTCTCCTTCTCTTCATGTGAGAAAGGATGAGTAATCATTCTCCTACGATGCCTTCATATATATGGACACTAATAAATTTTCATGTCTTTTATCCTGTTAATGTGTCTGTTTTCAGTTTAATTAGCAGATTAGAGCTCTCAGAGCGTGAGAATGGAAATCCCCTCACCCTGACATTATTAAGCCTGTGTTTGTGGGACATAATATGGTATAGCTTGAGAAGGATAATATTATATATTAATATATCATATTAAATATTAATATAAACTGGATGCTGTTTCACAATATATATAATATTAATATTATATATGAATATAAATGATGCTGTATCACAAAGTATTCACTGGCAAGTCACACGGATAGACAGCAGTGAGTCTTCATGTAACTGAAAGAAAACTACTGCATAGTGTTGATCTAGAATTTTGGCTGAACCACAGTTAATTTTTTAATTTTTAAAACCAAGAAATTAATATATGCCAAATCTAAGCAAAGTTCTACAGCTTTTCCACCAACATAGTCTCAAAATTAGTTTGTTCTTTCATAAATTAAACTTTACGTACTTACTATGTGACAGACCCACGACAGCAAACAGGATTCAGTCATTATCAAGGATTGTCAAATTAATTAAGGTTGACCTAAAGCTGCCTGAACACAGATTTTAAATTTGGCTTAAAGACTTTGCTGTAAACAGTGAAAAGTACTGTAATTAGATATGTAAAGACTGTTAAATACTCTTGTTACAAGTAACAGAGTCTCAGCCAGTCATAAATAGCCAACTGTCTAAATGATGTTCAAAAAGAAAGTAGAGATATAAACCATGCCCAATCTGGTCATCTCTACCTCACTTACATTTTCTGTATATCAGCTCTTTTCTCAGACTATATACATACCTGCTTATGTGGATGGGCAAAGCACTCTCAATTATTTTGGCACAGACTGCTGTGTAATTAGCTAATTAACTAATGCAAAGCTGGATTTCTGATAATTTTATCAGTACTTACCAGTACTTAGTACCTTTTACCAGTACTAAGGTTGACCAGCAATCAAAGAATACGTGAACTAGTGAGTGAGACAGGTAAATGATTGAAAGTATATCAAACATATTGAATAAAGAATCAGTATATGATAACCAAAAACCCTTAACACATTTGTAGAAAGTTAGGTGCTATTTCATGAAAAAGGTACACATGCATATATACATGTGTATTTTTATCTCTATGTATCTATGTACCTACCTTGCTACCTGTTTGTTTCTTTTTCTTATAGCGATTTAACATCAAATAAAGATGATAGGAAAGAGCTTTCTGGGTAGATTTTAAGGTCGTAACTGGGAAATTCTTGGATGAAAATATAAATGTGATTGAACACTCATTCCACCACTGAGTGTCCTCGAAATCACGAGTAGTTTCTTAACTTTAGTACACTCAGTTTCCTCATGTATTAAACGGCGATAATAAAGTCTGTGAAAAACAGTTGTCAAGAATAAACAGTGTAATGTGCTAGCAATTACTGTCTAGTATGGCTAATACTTCATAATGACTTCCTTGAATAGAGTTTCCCTGTGTACATTTGATGTTTGTAGATATGACTTTAAAAATTGCTTGAGGAAGAACAAACCTGTTCTCCCAAATGTTTATATAAAATTCTCTTGGTTAGCCAGTACTATGCAAGATAAATCATAGCTCCGAGTTAGCATGATAACTTCTTAGTTTTCTACCTTTCTGTGTCTATTAGAGTCAAGTAATAGCGGAGGTAAATGTTTTACCTGTCAGGCACAAACACCCACATCACTTACCTTGTTTAACGTTAGCATCCCTGTACTAAGAGATGCCACAGCACACCTACTTTGCTTCTGGAAATGGTTGTTGTGACAGCTCAGACACATGAATTCTGAAACAAAATGAGAAGCTTATGGTATTCATTTGCATGTTGAAGCCCAGATCTCTCTTCTTCCTCATTTTTTTGACAACGACTGTGCCTAGCTAACGGAAGCAACCTGAAAGAGTTGTGCAGATCTCAGTGAGTTCTCTGAACGTGTTGCTGTCCTGGAGACTACAAATTAGAACAAAATTTTAATTATGCAGCTATCTTCAAGAGCTGAAATATTAATAATGATTAAGGAATTTAATCTGCTTTTGTTCTCCACAGGAAGCTTTGACATCCATAGTGAAAAATTTTAAAAATGCTTCTTTAATTCCTTTATTGGCAACTTTTATTGAAATTGTAGCATGTTAGAAAACCTGGAAATCTTCCCACCATCATTATATTTGGAGAATACATTTTCAATTACACCATGAAGAAATACAAGATACTCTTGGGAAAACCACATCTGTATGAAAACTTCACCTAGAAGTAATGCTTTGTTTATCTTCCTTGTTATGTTTGAAATTATAAAACTGAGTGACAATTAGTAAGTTAAAGAACACAAGATAGATAACCCCAAGACCAGTACCCATTGTGGGCATTTTTATAATTTGATGGCTCACTAAAAATAGATATAGTTCTTTTTCAGTCTCACAATTCTACGATGTGAACTGTAGTAAAAAAAATCTGCTCTCCTTCTCTCTGTTAAGATCATGGCGCAGTTCAAAAGAGTTATGAGTTCCCTAAAATTTATCACATGCTATAAAATGTACTATTCTTAGTTATATCTTAAAGTCAAAATAAAATTTTATAATAATTATAAAACAATATATTAAATTCAACCTCATGCAAAATGTTAAAGGTAGATTAACATTACAGTATATATATATATATATATATAAATATACACACACACACACACACACACACACATATATATATAAAGGTATAACTATAGATAAAAATTAGATCCTTAGAGTCAACAGCATTAGAATATACAGGTCAGTATGTTTAGGTAGTCTCTTTTCTAATTAGAGTTAAGTGATCCATGATAATGTAGAAATAAAAAAGGGCAAATACTATCCTGAAATGTTCATGTAGAATTATCAGTCTTGTCTTTTTAAAAGAATATTACTGATCTTGGTTTTGTGTTGAACCCAGAAGTCCATAAGTGCTGAAGTAAAGTGTTACGTCCTTTTCTTGGTTCCCTAGGTTCAAAAATCTTTTTTGTTTGTTTGTTCCTCTATTTTTGAGACAGGGTCTCACTGTGCAGTTCAGGCTGGCCTTGAGCTCACTTTGTAAGATTGCACCCCACTCCCCCCCATACCAGGAATCAAACTCATGACCTTGCATTTGCCAGGCAGGCACTGTGCTGCTGAGCTAAATCCCCAGCCCCAAGCTCACTTTGTATCACAGGCTGGTCTTGAACCTGCAGCGATCCTCTCGCCTCAGCCTCCTAAGTGCTGGGATTATAGATGTGTGCCACCATTCCTGGCTTTTTAAAAAATCTTTTTCTTCTTTTGGTCCCCTAGATTTGTAATACCAAATATAGTGGCATCTCTGTTCACAAACATAATGTGTTGTACAATTTTGGAAAAGACGCATTTGTGTTTGTGTGAGAAAGATGGCTGTGATTGTGTTTTCAACTGATGTAGAATTTGCAAACAAATAGAAAATTTTGCCAAATGCTTCTGTTTGTGAACCAAATTGTTTGCAAACAAAAGTATTCATGAAAGGAGATACCACTACAATGATTATATGAGATATGAAAACTGAAATTGTCTAAACCCTACCACCTTATACTCTATATCAGTAAAATTCTAAATTTTAACTACAATAATTAACATGATTTTACCATTCTGTTATCTTTAACAACTTGTCTGTGACTGTCAGGAAAGTCTCCTTAGGAAGAGAAATGTTAACAGTATCTTCACTATTTAGTTCAGAAAGTACCTTCCTCTAACATTAAATCAACAGAATACTAAATAGTACACTACAGATAGCCTTAAGTGACTATTCCCAGGTCTCTTAGAAATTTTTCTTTCAAAATACTTGCCTTTTGTTTTCAGTAGTCCTAAATTATTCTCTTTTTCTTAGTTCTAATCAAGCTTCCAAGATGGTTGAGTAGAAAAAATTTGGTTTCTAGCAGACAGCTTCTACTCAGTAATAATTATAAATCAGCTAGACCACTGCACTAAATGTAGATAGCATCTATCCATGCTCCACAGAACATTAATCCAGATAATCAGTTTAATCTTTATTCATTTATTTATTTTTTTATTCTTTCCAGTATTCTTATACTTTTCCTGTACATGGGTGCCTTTATATCACTGTTGAGGTCCATACCCTCCATCTTACTTTCAAATAATTTGTGGTATTTTACATGCCACTAGTTTGTTTTTAGTTTCTGAATTGGTCTCAGTATGTTACCCAGACTGACTTTGAACTCAACCTCTTGCCTCAATTTTCAAAGTAGCTGAACTGATAGGAGCACACGATCTGCTGCTGCATGTATTCTTATCAGGATGATGTATGTTCCCCTCATGGTAATACCTTATTTAAGAGAAAAATAAAAATATCAATAGCACAAAGTTTCACAATGGGTTAGTGTGAGAAAGTAATATATTTTTAAATGAATCTTTTGGTTTCCTGGGTATTAGAACTCTTTTGATAAGTGATATTTTAGATGAACAACAATATGAGTAGAACTAGAAATATAAAACCTTTTCTCATGTTATATATAGAAAAAAAGTCCCTTTTCCTATTAAATGACTATTTAAGGAACTTTTAAGAGAACTGACTACTGTGATAGAATTCTCACAGAAATAGAAACTGAGAGATAGCTAAGAAACAGATTGTGTATGCTTGGTGACTATGGTGACTTCATAAATTTTAAAAGTAATGCACATCCTTCTTTAAATATACCAGTTGACCTGAATAGGACAAATTTTATTCGCTGGCACTGGACCAACCCAAAAGAATTGTTCTAAAGCATAATGATGCCACTTCACATCTCTGCATTAGTATTTTGACCAAAACGAGATTATTGTTACCTCAGTTTATGTATTGGGAGCCCCAAGTAATGGATCAAAAGAGAGGTAATTAGGAATGAAAGAAAGAGGGAAGAAAGGCTGATAAGGATGAGAATAAATTCTTGAAAGACAACCAATGAGGAGGACAAGAAGTGCTTAATAGAATTAGATAACTGAGGGTACTGAAGCATAAATGTTTCAGAGAACAGAAGAAATAGTTTGGCTCCAATAGAAGGAATTCCTGTATTTTTTTGGAAAACCTGAGAGAATGATAGACATGGAAGCAAAAGGATTGGTACAACCAAAATGTTTACAGTATAATTTATATTCTATTTGGAAAATTCAGTAATTTCAATCAATAGAATAGTTTGTACATATGTATAATAGACCCTTTTCCCTTGACAAAGCTGGAAGTGAGGTCATTTTCCACAATTAAATAGTCCTGGAGGTATAATAAAAGGATTTAGAAAAGCAGAAATATTCTGAAATAGAAAATATGATGAGCACAAAAGAACTAATTAAGGATATTATGAAAGACATCAGGAGGCATAGAGAGAACCTGTGCGTTTGAAGACCATAACTTCTCATTGTTCTATTTAGTTGTGAGATTTCTCTCCTGTGTTGCTCAACAGGAAATGTATGGGAAGGAAGTAGCATAGTAAGTAGAAAGCAATCCCTGTACACGTGCTTTATTTTTAAGTAATAATTACCTTATATATCAATTTAATATTAAGTATATGTTATTAAATTATATCCTAGTTAAATTATTTAAGTCACATGTACTACATATTGTGAATTTAAAACCCTTTAACCATAGAGGGTTTTATTCAAGAGGGTTCTTTAAATTTTGGTTGGATCTGAATTTTCATGCCAGTTTAGCTTTCAGAGTTGGAATACTGATACTATTATCTTCATTTATTGAAGAAAAATAGAAAACTTGAACCCTTAAAGCATTATTTAAATTTTACTCTGACTTCAAGATAGATTATCAACAGTTAGTTGTGATCATCTGTTTTCTTAAGAAAACCAGAACATTTTAAAAATCATACTTAAATTATTCTAGTTCTGTTCGTATGTTTCCAAAAATATATCATTATAAAGGAATAAACATACCTCTTTGACAGGAGTCAGCACAGGGCTCTGATACACATAGCTATTTATTATAATATAGTTGGAAAGAAAAATCTGAGACATGAGTGCATTGTCATTACCTGTGTATAATAGATCTATATGAATGAATTTCTTATTATTAGATTGCTTTAGTTTCTGAGATATTTTTCCTAAATAGCATAGAGTACTTGAAGGATAGTTTCAAATTTAGGCATTTGACTATGACAGTTGTGACTGATTCTCTCCCCTTACATATTTTAAATACTCC
Organism: Chinchilla lanigera; assembly: GCF_000276665.1. Taxonomy (NCBI): domain Eukaryota; kingdom Metazoa; phylum Chordata; class Mammalia; order Rodentia; family Chinchillidae; genus Chinchilla; species Chinchilla lanigera. Next base: position 2,067,241 of record NW_004955412.1, read on the forward strand.
AACACTTAAAATTTAATGTTTTACTCCATTAGTATATGAATTCAGATTAAAAGGAAAAGATCCTTTTGATATTTACATTACCAAACCCTAGAATACACAACACAGATGGACATTCAATAAATATTTATATTTAGGAAATGGACTAAGGGAAGAAAATTACACAAACTGAATTATTGTGGAAATATTTCTAATGAAGACATATACCGTATGCACAGCTGACTATGTACCTGTCAGTTTTCATTGACCAGAGTTAAAAAGAGTTAAAATATTTCTAAGAAGGATTACGGGAATAAACTGGAAGTTGCTTTGGTTATCACCAAACCTTTCATAATTGTTTACTAAGAAAGTATTGCAAAAATTATAGAAAATTGAACAATTATGAGTTTCAAAGAAAAAACTATGCCAACTTGCTATTACAAGCAGTTGTTACACCAAAAACTATATTCTGATAAACATATTAAGTAGTAAATGTGTATGTGATTTTTGAAGGAAAATAATTTTAATCCTAAAACTGACAGAAGTCAGTAAAAATTTTTAATTTAAACTCTATTCTTATTTATTTGCACCATTACACATATGAATAGAAAATTATTATATATTGATTAGCCTTTTTCATTGTGGGAATGATTGGATTTTCTGGTTATGAGCAATAAGACATCATTTTAAAAGGATAAACCCGTCAACCTCAGTTCTCAGTTGTGGTATCATTTATTTGTAAATGGATAGCCACAGGATAAATGATCAACTGAACAAAGAAATATTTTGTTTTTGTGCAAATATTCTTCTCAACAAATATTTACCCACAGTAGAACTGTGGGTCCTGTTTTCCTAGTATCTCAGAGTTTATTTTTCTAAAATAGATCTGATGAAGAGATATGCAGATGTATCAACCTTATGCTTAAAAATTTCAATTGACTGAAATCTATGTTATTAAGCAAACTAACTTTTCTCCCACAAAAACAACCAAAAAATTTTAAGAAAATTGTGTATTTTTTAGTCATTTTGTAGCCTTCCTTGCTCAATCTCTCTCTCTCTCTCTCTCTCTCTCTCTCTCTCTCTCTCTCTCTCTCTTTCTCTCTCTCTCCTATTATGGAATATGGCATCTTAGACATAAAAAATTCACATAATTGAGAGGCACAGAGATGAGAAAAGTATTGGCATTTAAACTAGTTTGTGCTAATGTGCAGCAATATTATGTCTGGTTTTCACGGTACACCACTGGAAAATGAAAGTCATTCCTTTATAAGAATCAGTTTTAGGTCAGGTCTCATCATTTTTCAAAATTTTTTCTTTAAACTGAAAGGGTTTACACAGTTGTGAAAAGTATTGTAAATACGAGTTAAATGTGAAACTGTATTTCTACCTAAAAATTAAAGTAATTGAAGGAGTATAAAATTGAAAATGGAAATCTGTCACACACTTAGACGGTCCTAAGAATTATTATAGAGACATGGGCTTTACGTGCAATCTAATTGCCTTACGCTCGGTAGATAGATTATACTATGAGAGCAACGTCTCACGTTCATGTGATGTAATAAATTTTATAATTTCACTTAAATAACCAGTGGTTTCATAAGTTTTAATCATCCTGATGAATGCAGTACTTTCTAGGCTCTAATATTTCTGATGTTCAAAGTACTGTACGTTGTCAAATCCTAGCCGTTGGGGCTGCCGTTTGCTGGCGGAGGTCGAGGTGCTGTGAGCTCCGCGGGCTGGGAAACCGGGCCCAGAAGGTACGGGGGGCTGTGCCTGCGCCTCTCCTATCTTCCTGCCAGGAAGAATGCGGATTCCATTCTAGAGGACCACGCAAATTACAGCACGTCTCAAGGAAACACCGGTAATAAGGAGTGCGCTCTTAATGAGGTGGTAGCAGGGATGAAAGAACGCTTCAGCGTGACGCTGGGCACTCCGCTCCTCTCCAAAGGTGAGAGGCGACAGTAGGCTGAGCCGCTAGCCGAGCTCCCCGGGCGCCCATAGTCCGGGAGTACCGAGCATCACGTCTACTGAGATCAGCTGTACAAGTGGAGTGAAGTTGGCTTAGACACCTCTGGATGAGAAGAGCCTTGCTTTACTCCTGAATTACCTTCACGGCTTCCTCAAGTGTCAGGCGAAGAATTCAGCAACTTTGTTTAGGGCCGGTGATTACCAGGAGGCCCCTCCTGAGTACCATGGGAAAATAGTGTGAGGCGCTCTCTCCTGTGTTCGGATCCCTGCAGACAAGCTTTTCTTCCTGCCTTTCTCTTGTACAAATGGTGTACTTTGAAGAAGTTAGTGTATTATAGAGCTGATGTTTGTTTTGTGTGATTTTAAACAGAGAAAATGGAAGGGTTTTCAGCTCCTTTTTTCCTCTTATTTTTCATTTCAAAGTTGCTACCAGCGTATTCAATGACGGACAAGTCAGAGACACAGTGCAAGTGTTTTATCGCCTAGTTTCAAAGCTGCTTTGAACGCTAGTGGTTCTATTCACTTGACACTACACACTTTTATAATAGGTGCTAATGCTTTATGACAAAATGCTCTGATTCCTTGTTGCAAAGGTCCAGCTCAGCGTATATAACTGAACACTCTCACCCATTTATCCATTTGTGCTGTTTTTTAATGGAGCTTAAAGAGCCCATCCTTTATAAGTCACCCATGTTCCTACACATTTTATCTTTGCTCAGATTGTTGAAAAACAGTGGATTGCTTCATGGTTTTTGCATTTATGTCCAGTGCACCTTATAACATGATAGATGCACAGCATTGTATAGCTACAGTTTTCTGGAAAAGTCAATCTTTCAGGAATTGTTTTTCATATCTTCAATAATTTTTTTCTTCAAATTAAAAAAAACCTATCTCTTGTGATAAGAAACAAGTATTAAAGTCATGGAGTCTCCTTCATTTTGCTTTATAGAGCTATTCTAGATTCATCACAACACTAGGTGAAAATGCAGAGTGCTAGTCTATCCCTTTAACACAGCTCTCCTTACTATCCAAAGCCCGCCTCTCAGTGGTATTTTTGTGCTAAGTGGTGAACCCATATCGAGGTATCGATGTATCGTCAATCAAGTACAGTTTATGTTAGGGTTTGTTATTGGTGTCAAGCATTCCTTTGTTTTAATAAAGTTTATAATGATATGTTTCCATCATTATAGCATCAAACAGACTCACTCCACTGCCTTAAAATTCCTTTGTGTTCTTCTTTCATCTATTTTCCTCTTCTAAACTACCATACAGTTGGAATCACACAGCCGGTAACTGTATGTTAACTGTAGATTAACTCTTTGACGTAGCTGCAGGCATTTAAATTTTGTCCAAGTCCTTTAATGATTGATGGCTCATTTATTTTTACTGGTGAATATTTATTATATGAATTTACCCATACCCATTGACCTGTTGAAAGTGATCTTGATTGTTTCCACATTTTAGAAATTATAAAGAAAGTTGCTATAAACATTCATGTGTAGATTTTTGTGTTGTTCTAAGTTTCCATTCTTTTGGATACATGGAAAGACTCATGAGTGCTGGATTATACGGTAAGAGTATGTTTATTTGTGTAAAGGATTGTCAAACTACTTCCAAAAGAGCTCCAGGATCATGTATCACAATACTTCATTTAAATACATGTGCCAAACAATTAGATATCATCACAAATTTTATGATTTTTAGCACTTATGTGTAGACATAAATATCCAGTGGAGAGAAACTATTTCAGCTAATAAAACTAAGAAATGATAAGGAAGTAACAGATTGTTGTGATACATCAGTATAGTTCATGTTAGGGAAAAATATTCCCTGAAGGACATCAGGCAGGTTTATCTCATTTCATCCACTTCCAAGTTTGAGCTCTTTGGTGGAGAACAATGTTTTCTATAGATAACTTTTGTAAGTCTTTTTTGTGTATCCACGTTAAGAAAGCTGCAGTAGTCATAAGTACAGTCACCATCTCATTTCATAGGTGATGAGCCAGTGATTATTTGCCTTGAAAGTAATATAGAGCCCAATTTCAATTACTCTCTGTGTCCTTCAGCTGCAGCTCTGGCCCAGGGGTTCAGACTTCCCTCTATACGACCGGATCACAATCATTAAATGCTTGGAGTTCTAGAAACTGCAACTGCCTTATGTTGTCCACCCGAACCCTCACACATCGATGAAATGGGACAAGTATTGCTAAAATTATATAAGTGATAAAACTCAGGCATGTAAAAAGGTAGAACAACAAATATTTGATTATTTACGTCATATTCTTTGAAAAAAATATACTTTCAAGTGTACTTTAATAGTCAGCAAACATAGTCTTGTGTGGAGGTAAAGCAAAAACAAACAAGAACAATAAACAAATGGATAGATATAAATCCATAACAAAACTGCTATGATATTTAGTAGCTCTTTGTACTATCTGCACCATAGAATATTTATTGTGCTTTTCTAAGTGGCTGGAACAGCGAAAGATACCTCAGGTAATGCACTGAGAACCAATTAAAATGAGTGTAAAAAGATCAGTATGATTCATTAAATCAAAATATGGAGCCATTCCTACTGCTACTCTCTCATTCGTTTGCTCAGCAAGCACCGAGCTGCCACCATGTCGGCAGTACTGAAGGAAATGACTGAAATGACTGAAGAAAAAATGAGAAAACCAAGCAAAGTGACCAGGCAAGGATAAGGTCAAGGATGGAGGAGCTTTATAGTTGATACAGTTGATGTGATGGACGTCAGATGAAGGGATACACATTACACATGTATACATACATACATACACTAGCATATTCATTTGTGTGTTTTCACACATACATCCATACACTGTGTAATGATGTTTGGTCAATAACAGATTGCATCCATCATGGTGGTCCCATGAGGTTATAATGAACAGAAAACACCCTATTGTCTAGTGACATCATGGTACAAGTCATTCCTCATGTTTGCAGTGATGCTGATGTAAACAAGCATAAGGTTCTGCCACTCCCATAAAAGTATAGCACGTACAATTATGTACAGAACATAATACTTGGTAATAAATGACCAAGCTACCGATTTATGCATTTGCTATACTACTTATATTGAAAGTAATTCTACGTACACAAGTGCTTCAGTGGGGTTTTTAAGGAGAGATCCTAGGAGAAGGCGCTGTTACCCTAGCAGATGACGGTTCAGGGCATGTCATTGGCTCACCTTCCGGTGACCCGTCTCTATATTGTGAGAGACTGAAGCTTCCTACGGCGTAGCAGGTACACAGAGTTCTAGGAAGACGACGATGTTTGGTTTTAGAACACTTCCGCTGCGTGTCTAAAATGTAGCTAAGGAAGACACCGCCCTGTAGCTGAGGCATACAGAGATACCTGTTGTCTTACACACAATTAAAAGTCCATGCCAATATCATGTCTATTAAAGTGGATTCACTAGTGTACAGCTATATTAATTGCACATATTCCAGTGGCTTTGAAATAATCCCTAGACATAATACACATGTAAAAAAGTCTGTGAGTTATAAGCTCATAAAAAATAACTTTAAGGTATAATACAGCAAAATGTTAAATATGGCTAAATGTCTAATATAAAGTAATAAATATGACAAAGATAAAAATGTGAAGACCTTTTAGATAATTGTATTTAATTAATTTATTTATTTATTGTTTGTTTGTTTGTTTTTCTTCCAGTACCAGGAATTGAATTCATGATCTTGCACTTGCCAGGCAGGCGCTGTGCTGCTGAGCTAAATCCCCAGCCCCTGTGTTTAATTTTTAAAAGAAATAATTTAGCCATTTACAGAGGCAATTCAAAACTACAGGCTTATAAAATAAAATCACTTAGTTACAAAAAAGTAAAAAGTAACACCAATACTGTTACAATACTAAACCAATAATAATACAATAATAGTGTCACTACTATTACAATAAATTGTAACATATTCATGTTTTTACTAAGGAATATCATACCAAGATGAAACATCATACAATGCCTGAAAGGAAGATAAAAGTGTTTCTGAAATCTTGGTAATATTGTATTACTTTATGTGAGTTTATTGACTAACTTATAGTTAATAATTAGACAAGAACAATAATAAGATTGGAAATATAAAATACAGCCTCTAAAATTCTAAAGGTAATGAGGGCTAGTTGACAGAACTGAGACACGTTAGTAGGAAATTGGCAGGGTAGCCTTGGCACAAAACCCTTACTAGGTGCCAGTGTTCTAAGCACATTACTCATTATGCATTTAATCAAAACATAAATCTGTATTATTTAGTTTTTGAAAATGAGTAGATTAAAATAAACATTATTTTAAAAACTGCTCCACATCACTAGGTGCTTTAGATATAGAAGAGGAACCTAAATTCTGACCAAGTTATTTTGGATCCAGAGCCCATACACTTAACTCTAAATCTGTGTTCACTGATTTTCATTTACAAGGCTATTACCCAAAATTCGCAAGAATACAATAAGGAGAAATTTTATTTTCACACAGCACACATTCACTGAGCACCAGCACTGTGCCAACTGCTGGTCTAGGCATTTAGAATACATGGGAGAGAAAAGAAAAATGCACCTCTCCTCATGAAATACACATATTTGATCCAAATATAATGGAATATAAAAAGATAAGACTTAAATCATTTTCAGTGAGAAATCAAATCTCAGGAGCTCTGCCAACCATCTAACAATGTGTTCAGAGAAACAAAAGAGAATGAAGCAGGGGCAAAACTAAAAATTATGCGGACTGAAAATTTCTAAAATTGGAGAAAACTTTAAATTGATAATTTGTTAATAACAAAATTCATGAAAATTTTAGGGTTTGTTATCACTTTATACTCTTCTCACTAGAGTTCTTACAAATATTTTAATGATAAATAAAAGCTAGTTGACATTTATCACCTCTTCCACTTTCCTTAGTCTCCCTTACCTAGGTACAAATAATTTATTCCCTATACCTGTGACTCTAAGTCATAGCTCAGGGGTATAAATTTAAATTGTGCTTTTTAGATATGATGTACCTTTCTTAAATATTTAAATATATTGAAGCAAAATTTACATATAATTATATGCATAAATTTTAATGGAGAAATCTGAATTTGGAAAATGCTTAAAGCCATTTTAATAAAAATAATTTCCCTCATAAACAACTTCACTTTATAAGACATTCAGCCAATTTGACAACATGAAGAAAAAGAAAACACAAGTCAAAAAATGGAAAGGGCACATCCTTTAAAGTGCAGTTATCCATGATGAGCAAATAGCTCTTAAAACTCAACAATAAGAAAGTGAACAGGTTGAAAAATGGATAAAAACTCTGAACACAGAACTCCCCACAGATGCATACAACTGGCCCATAAACATGGTATATTATTCCACATCATTTGATCCTTTTGAATTGCAAATTATAACAAGTAGATATAACACTTATGAAAATGGATAAAATCAAAATACAGTGCGGTGCTAATTGCTGGCCAAGAAGGGGAGAGACAGAAAGGTTCATTGCTGGTAAAAATGCAAAACACTACGGCCGCTTTGGGGAACAACGTGCCAGTTTTGACAGACTTAACAGAGTCTCCCATCTGACCCAACAGTTGTACTCCTTAGTATTTACTTAAATGATCTGCAAAAGGAAGAAATTTTTGTAGACATTTTATACATAACTGCTAAAACTTGGAAGCAATAAGACATACATGCCTGAGTGAGTGGATCACCAACTATGATACATCTGTGCAATGTAATGTTACCTATCATTACAGATATGAGCTACCTAACCATGAGAAACAATGAATGAAATTTAAATGAATATTGACAAATGTAAAAAGACAGTCAAAAGTTCTGTGTACAGTAGCATGATCCAAATTATAGGGTACTCTGGAAAAAGCAAACTAAAATGGATGCCACACAGATTGGTTATTTCCAAGGATTTAAGGGAAGGTGGGAGGGTTACACAGGTGAAGCAGCAGGGATATTTTGAGGGGAGTGAAACTATTTTTTATGATGTAATGGTGGCTACATGAACATGTAATATTTATGGAACTTTATGCACAATGGGTAAGCCTTAATGTACAATTAAAAAGAACGTAGTTGGGGCAATGGGTGGGCGGAGTGCTTGGCTCCATGGTTGGCTTTGGCTTATACAGATCTATCCATGGTCCCACAGATTATCAAGAGAATATACAGATCATTGAATAGGAAAAAAAAAAATACCGACCCTGGGACAACATGATACCAAGTTTAGTTGTGACCGGACCGCTGACACATTCAGGGTCATGTTTAAGGGGCTTATGCAGATCCTTCCCAAAGTGTGCTTCCCAAATGCTACAGAGCTACAGAGCATGTGCAACTCTCAAAGGGCCAGAATCCCACTATGGGGCAAAAGGGCTGAAGAAAATTGTGCGCCAGACACTTGCTGCCAGGAGGACCGTGTTCCTCCGCTTTAGTTTCCCTGGCAATAACAACGGCACTTCAGTGAAGGATGGACAAATACCAGAAATAATATTTTACACATAATTTAACACTATAATACATCTTGACTAAATAGTACCTACCATGCAATCTCGACTCAAACATGTAAATAACTGGCCACAGGAAAAATAGTTTGAGTATCACAAATATTTACGATTGTAAGATAGGAAATACTTTAGTTTCTCAGGAGAAATTAAGAAATGTTTATTTAACTCTCATCATGATTGAAAGGCAGATTTTCCACTTTGTCACCTTGGGAGAAAAGAGGGCTGGGTTTAACTGTGTAAAAAATGCAGCTTCCCCAGCTGCTTCCTGTATCATTTTGTAGATGAGCGACTCATGGTCTTTCAGTAGTTTGGGAACTGAAAAGCTCTTGTTATACATAGCCACTTTGGTTTCTCTGTTTTAACTTTTGAAGGTTGGTTGAAGTGGGTCGATATTCCTGCAGAATCCCTGTCAACTCAAATAAGCGATTTCAGAATATTAGGGAAACTGGCTTTCCATTTGAAATTTTAAAATGTCTGCTGGCTAAATTTGGAAAAATGCTAAAGATAGGCCTAATAAATTCCCAAGAAAATTTTCAATGGGTTTACAGAAAAGGATATTTTGTAATAGTATCGTAATGCATTACATAGCATAGCTTTCAAACTGTAAATGGACTTTGTGTAAATTCGCAATCGTGTGACACATACCGAGTCTGTAAAGTTATAACATAAGCCTGGACTCTTTAGTGACCACTCCTGCCTGCCTGTCTGGGGTGCTGTGGATGAGTCCCAGGACTGAGCTGATGCTGGCGGCTGATGATCATTTAAAGGTATTGCTTCAATGCTGTGACCACCCTGTAAGCAAAAATGGAGCATGGTCACTAACTTTGCTAACAGCTACTGTGAGATTACAAAGCTATGCAATAGAATCGCCCCGGCCAAAAATATGCTTTCTACCACACAGTTCTGTTCAAGAAGTGCTATATGTTTAATATTTGTGACCTCGTGAATGTGACCAGCACACCTATTTTCGGAGAAGGTAAGAAGTATATATGGTAGGGTGACATTTATGCACTTTTACATATAACAGGTTTTACAGCATAAATTACTTTTCCTTTGAAAGTGGACTGTGATTTCGGGATGTGATGCAGGGATGTTGTGTTTGTGGCTATGTTATTTAAAAACAACTTCTGTAATTAGGTTTAAAGAACGTCAGATATTTGTGGAGGATGACAAAACTTCTTTTAAATATCAAACAAATTTTTCTAAGTAGGAAATAAAAACTTTTCATCAAAAGTACTATTTCATTACAAATTTTCAAGAAGGTAGTGGGATGCATTGATGGCCAAGATCTCTTGAAGTTGAAGAAAAGGGCAATTTTTCTATATCGGGCACCAAGTCCTTATGGATATATCTCTCACATTATGGGAATACCTATGGGATGTATGGTTCTGGTTAATTAAAGATTAACTGGAAAACACTCACTAGTAGCCATTACTGAAAAGTACTTCTGCCTTCAAAAGTATGGTAGGCCAGAGATAAGTCAATGAGGGATTTTGCCTTCTGTGTTATACTGAACAATTGTAAGTAAATGTAACAGCAAGAGGAATATACAAGAAACAACTCTACTGACATTGGGAAATCACCTGAACTTTTAAAGAAATAAATGTATATTATCATTTTAAAAAAAGAATGTAGTTGACCAGAAGATCCCAGAATTTAATGACAACTGTACTAGCAACAACATCAACAACAAAAAACCCTAATTGTACTGTGAATGTATGAAGCAACTTTCCTGAAGATAACACAGAAGTGCTAATCTCAGTAACTCCAGAAATCAGTGGGGACTGTAAGAATAAATATGGAACACAGGGATTTAAAAACTACTCTAATAATAAAGTCGCCCCATGCATGAGAGTAAAACTTAATAATTCTGACACCACTGTGCCTTATATTAAAGTCACTCAGTTAAATAACAGCAAATGATGGAGTCAGGCTTCTCTATCCTGTGAAAAGAAGCCTATAGATAAGTAAGAGAAGACTGGAGAAGCCCGAACAATCCACACAATGGTGGAACGTATTCAGATACACAGATATAGTGTAGATACAAATGGTCACATGTGGAAGTATTTGTGGATACGTATGTACACATATTTGTGTGCATATGTATTACAGGGTACGTTATTACGGTGTTTCATTGTTCTGCCAGGTGAAGAAATCTCAAAGCATTAACATCTCAGCAGCAATGAACACACACATGGCATAGATTTTGATCACTACAACTAAGCTTCAATGAAAGGAATGAGAATTTCTTATCTATAACAGCAAATTAAAGATCTGCAACAGTTATACAACATGCCTTTTCAATTTTATTAGTACGCGTTTGCAGTATATAATGTTTACGTTCCCTGTGGGGAGTTGTGACATGTACATTTGAATTCTTTTTTTTGACGTATGTTTTACCAGCAGTAAGGAACGAGGTTACTAAAATCTTAGCAAGCAGTTACTGGAGGTACGGTACAGGAATGAAGGAAATGACCAAGAGAGCACCCGCTGGCTGGAGCTGGGACAGCATGATGGACAAAATAAGTTATTAGATTATAAATCAAAATTAAAAATAAATGATCACAAGTTTACATTGTGATAATAAATAAAAAGGAGAAGACACACATTTCCATGCAGAGCAATTCCAAACGCCATGCGACAGCTCAAGGAGGTGGAGCAGAGCTCTGAGCCCCTTAAATTCACCTGCGCGTAGTGACTGCATTCAACCAGCGAGCAGAAGGGAAGGCAGGCGACAGCGGAGAAACTGAACAGCCGCTACCCACAGCAGGTGCTTAACTCCAGCAGCTGCAGCTTAGAGCACATGATCACAGACGCCTTTGATATGATGTGACAGAAGTTATGCTTTATACCTGGTATTATTCTTCAAAACAAGTAGTCTCATTTTAGCCTTGAGGAAAACAGGTAAGTTCAAAAAGAGGGAAACTACCAAATTACCCGATTAGTGCAGAAAAGGAAATTTTAAAAACTGTGACGTCCAAGAAAAGTCTAATGCGGAATGGGTGTCCAAATGTAATGTGATTTCCTAGACACACTTTTGAAAACGTGATGGAAGGTAAGTATGTAACTAGTCATACACATGCCTATTAACTGTAATAATTACACAATGCCACCATAAAATATTAATAGGAGGATGACTGATCGCAGCATGAACAAGAACATTATTGAGTGAAGAAAAGATACAAATAACTACTGGTAAGAGTAACCACACAGACAACTTCAGAGAGTTCCATTATTATACGAGTATTGCATAACTTCATATTTTTGTAAAAAAAAGCGACCACATTAATATTTAATAAGCAGGCAAAACTGAAAGACAGAAATATATAAAAATTAGAAATGTAGGGATGAGTAGAAGTATAGGCTTTTCTTCATATATTTCTTCTATCTTTTTTCTCCTTTATGATAAAACTGTTGTTATCATTTCAACATATCTTACAATGATGAAAAGATACTACCTGTAAGTAAGCCTCATAGTAAACACAAAACTCTAAAGGAACCAGGTAAGTAGTAGGAAATCACAACAGACCGCTAGAGTAAATAACTTAGCAAAAAATGAGCACTAAGCAAAGAAAACAAAAAAAGGACTAAAATGAAACTAGAAAGAAATGAGAAAACAGTAGCAGTAAGGCCTTACCTAATGATAATTACCATAAATGGAAAGGAACAAAATCCTCCTGCTAAAAAATGTTTGAAAGGATAAAGGTAATTTACCTAAAAGCTGCTTACAAGGAACTGACTTCACTGTCAAGGCCATAAATGGGATGAAAGTAAAGGGAGAGAATAAGACACCCAAGGCAAACAGAATCCTAGAATTCAAAAGAGAGCATGAGCCCCTATATTTATAAGGATTTTATGTATAAAACAGTTTGAAGAGAGAAGGAAAGTCTTTAAAGAGTGAGTAGAGGGGTTGGGGATTTAGCTCAGTGGCACAGCCCCCGCCTGGCAAGCGTGAGGTCGTGAGTTCTATTCCCCGTACCAGAAAAAAAAAAAAAAAAAGGTGAGTAGAGATCAAATCAGGAAGGGACAGTAACAATTTTACATTTGTGCGCTTGAGATCCTGGCACCCCAATATAAAAAGCAAATAGTAATAGACCTAAGGTAAAATTAACAATAAAAGAGTAGGGTTCTTTAAGTAGATTTTTTTTTCATTTTCATCAGCAGACAAAACATCGGTGGAAGGCTGGGGACTTAGCTCAGCGGCAAAGCGCCTGCCTGGCAAGCGCAAGGTCGTGAGTTCGGTTCCCGGTACCGGAGAAAAACAAAAACAAAACAAAAGAAACAAACAAACAAAAAAAATCGGTGGAATTTCTTAAATTAGTTGAAAAAAAATTGAGAAACGAATTCATTCAAACTCATTCTACAAGAACGGCAAGGAGGCAAGAGAAAAAATAAAAGTGTCCCAACCGGAAAAGAAAGTGAAACTGTCACTGCTGGCAGATGACGTGATCCTATATATGGAAACCTCCAAAAACCCACCAAAAATTATTAGAACGAATAGAATTAGCAAGGATTCAGGTTACCAAATACACACAGAAAACCTAAAACTCTTTCTAAACTTCAGAAACAGTGAACAGGGTCAGTGCAACTCCTGCTGGAATAATGACTTTCTTTACAGAACTAAATAAAAAAAGCTATCTTGAAATTCCACAGAAATCTGTAATAATAACTACACCCATCATGAACAGGAGACATTACACTGTGACGTAAACACATACAGCGAAGCTCAACTAAACAACATAGGACTGGCAGAAGTACAGATGCACACACCAGCCTTTTATGGTCAGCTGTAGGAACCATACTGCAGAAGTGATAACCTTTTCCATCCAGTGCTAGGAAAATTGTACATCCACATGAGGGAGAATGAAATTACAGCCCTGTTGCTTGCAAGTAGTAGGAAAAAAAGGTTTGTGTGAATTAAATACTTAACTACGGGGAATGAAAAGATGTGATCTCTACAAGAAAATGTTAGGAAAATGTTGCACAGCCCTGAGACAGGCGAGGGTTTTTTGGACAAGGTTCCAAAGGTATAGGCGACAACAACAAAAATATAGAGGTGTGATTGCATCAAACTATGAAGTTTCTATGCAGAAAGGAAAACAATCATGGAGCCCCCTCTCCACAAAAAAGCAAAAAAGAAACACACAGGAACAGAACAAAAGGCTCACAAACTCTAATTTTGCCAATAGGTTAATATTCAAAATACACAGGGAACTCAAAAATTCAAACACAAAAAATAATTCAGGTAAGCATTGGCAATAGAAGCTGGGCATGTTGGCACACGCCTGTAACCTGAGGCGAACGCAGGAGGACCACTGTGAGTTCAAGGCCAGCCTGGACTGCATAGCCAGACCCGCCTCAGCTCCTCCTACCCAAAAAAATATTGGGCAATATATGTAGATAAACCTTCCTTAGAAGAACACTGAGGAGAATGACAGGTACCTGGAAGCATGCTCTATGTCACTATAACAGGGTAACACAAATCAAACACATAGTTATTTATCACCTTACTCCAGCAAGAGTGGCAATTATGAAAGAGAAGGAAGAGCTGGAGAGCTGGCAACAAGTAGTGGTAAGTATTGTAGAGAATCCTCAAGATTCTTGGTGGGAAGGTAAAATACTACAGCTCTTGTGAAACAGTATGGGATGCCTTAATAATTAAAAATAGAACTACATATTATCCTACAATACCAATACTGGGTGTATATCCAAAGGAAGTAAAAGAAGAATATCAAAGAGATATCTGCACTCTCATGTTCATTGTACAATTATTTACAATAGTGAAGAAAGGGAAACAACCTACATGTCAATCAACTGATGGATATATTTAGAAAATGCAACACAAAAATGCATCATGCAATATACATCATGGAGTACTACTCAGCCATAAAAGAGAAAACAGAAAAATCAACAAAATAGTTGGAAGTAGAGATCATTCTGTTTGCAAAAAACCCCAGGACAGGAAAACAAGTACCATATAATGTCTTTCATCTTTGTAATGTTTTTCTTTTTTTTTATTTTTTTACTTTAAAAAATAGAAGAAAAAACATATTAACAAACAGACATGCATTAACAAAATAGCATAAGAACAATACAAACAAAACAGAGTTACAGACAAAGTGGTAGGAAATTAACCATGGTTGTTGTATTACTTATTGATATCTTCAAAGTGGTTTCTCAAGAAAACAAATAGAGACATGCAAGATTGATCAAACAAGTAATCATTAACCGTTTCTTTCAGTAAAGCAATAGAAGACAGTAGCACAATTGTGTTAGCTACTCTGTATGTACATACTTACACAATTTCCCCTTCTTTCCCTTCTCTTTCCCACACCCCAGTTGCCCTTTACTTTAGAGCATTTTCCTTTCTTTTCACAATGTCTGTCATACCTCCTAGTTTTTATTCACTCTTTCAGTTCTTACACTAGTGAGACAATGTGATGCTTATACATGTGAGTCTGATTTATTTCACTTATGAGTATGGTCTCTAGTTTTGACCATTTACCTATAAAAGCCTCAAGTTTATCTTTCTTTATAGCTGAGTAATATTCTATTATATAAAAGTACCACAATTTTTTTATCCAATCCTCAGTGGATGCACAACTGGGTTGCTCGGAATCTCTTCCTAAACTTGGAATCTTAGAAGATGGAAGGAGAAGGGTGGTTGTCAGAGGCTGGGGAAGGAAGTGGGGAGTTGGGATGAGGAGCGATCGGTCAAAGGTGGCTAAATTCTCATAATAAGGAGTAAGAGGCTCTGGTACACTGCTGCATATCAGCATGACTATGACGTAGTAATTATATTCCATACGTTTAATAAAGCTTGATTTAGCCTTGGGGTATAAATCAGCAGTAGCAAGCTTGCTTGACAGGTGCAAAATCCTAGATTTGCTTCCCTGGATCACAAGAAAAACAAAGGATTTGAACTGGTTTCATCATAAGGAAATGATAAATGCTTGAAGAGATGATATGTTTGATCTGATCTTAACATTATGCAGGGTGGACATGTAATAGAATATCAATTTGTACCTTATAGTAAGTATAATTTTATGTTGTTTATGGATTTGTTAAGAAAAACAAATGAAAAATAAAAAGTTGTATTATAACACTGAAAAATAAATATTCAAAGCAAACAAAATTATGTGATTATATGTAGAACTATGAAATTTACATGCAAAATATGTAATTGAGTTTTATATAAGATACCTGTATATAATTGTCCATATATCCACACATTTAGACATGATTTCATTTATTTAATGCTATGGCATATTATTCATATTACATTCATAATCACTAATGAAGTATAATTACTTCAGGCTCTATACAGGAGAAAGCTGAACTCATCCTAAATAATATATTTATATGGAAGAAATTAAATATGAGTTTCAATATTTAACATGTGAATAATAAGCAAATATTTAAAATAATAAGCATATTGAGACTAGTAAGCTTGTTTTTACCCCTTGTACTTGCCCTTATTATAATATTTGTGATAGTGACTCATTGTATAATTGTATGTTTTATAATTATTAAAAATTATTTTAAAATTTAATAATTATTAAGTTATTTCTATCATTAACTTCAAATTTTATCTTTTTTAGCCCAGAATTATACTAAAAATGACGTTTAAACACTTGGACACATTTTAATCAAAATTGTTTTGTTTCTATACTTTCAGTGCTACAAATAATTAAAAATAAAAAGTACTTATTTCCATTCTTTTAAGTTTCTGAAATATCACTCTATTGCCACATAAAAAATTTAGTAATCTTTATTCTAGATTTTTTTTTTCCAGTACCGGGAATCAAACTTACGACCTCATGCCTGCAAGGCAGGCGCTGTGCCGCTGAGCTAAACCCCCAGCCCCTATTCTAAATATTTTAATAAAAGGTAAATTAATAAAAAAACAGTTTCACTTTTCAAATAAAAATTTTATTGTATAGTACAACAACATTAGCAAAGGTTTGAAGCTCAAAAGATATTCATGTTGTAGCTAAATTAGAGAAACCTAAATTATCATCTCACTAGAAATCAAAATTTGCTATTATCAATTATCATTTCACATTTCTGCGTATATATGCCCCATTTCATTAAATGACTTCTAGCTTGGGGAAAGATCCCAAACTACCCTAAACACTTAAACAGATCTGCGGGGTAACTGGCTGTCAGCTCGAGCGGGGAGCCCCTGGGGCTTGAGGCAGTAGCTCTGGAGTGGAGGATTTAGACAGAGGGGAGGGCCGCAGCTGACGCTCCTGGGGGGAGCCTGGGTCTGGGCTGTTCCCTTCAGGGTAGCTCTGCTCTTCCTCCTCGCCTTGGGCGTTGGCTCCTGGCTTTCCCCCGGTAATCTTCTCTAATTAAGACCTTGAGCTTCAGCGCAGAACCTTAACCTGGGCGCGGACTCCCATCTTGCACAGGAATCCTTCAGCCTCCTGACGTGGACTGAGCGGACAGCGCCCAGGGCTGCACTAGCTCCCTGGATCTCTCGCGCACGTTCAGATCTTGAGCGCTCTTCTGCGTTTGGCTCCGTGGGGCTCACTTAGGCCAGCCTTAAAGTTTCTGTGTTCCTAATTCAGTCTGATCCTGAGCCTGTGCGGCCCTTTAAGAGCCTTCCCCGCAGCCTTGCAGACTCTCATAAACACTGGCTAATACAAGATTACATTTACATGTTGGTTTTTAACACATTATTTACCAAAGAATTCTCAGTGAGTGAGGTACTTACTGTGCTCAATGACCTTTACAGTTTGTTCGAACCGTTGTGATGCAGGTACTGATAGTTTTGTGAGAAATCGCCGATGGTGAGCACACTTGGTTCAGAATTTCTGGGGACATCCTTTTTCTGTGGCTGAAACACAGTTTTTATTTCTCTTTGGGGTAAGCTGTTTCTTTAATACTAGAATTATCCTGATCACTAATTCAAGTAAATTTAAACTTGTATGTGTAGTAGCATAAATGAATATAAATCTTCCCTCTTATCTCGGACGGAGGAGCATTTCTTACCAAAAAAATTAAGCTATAAAGTTGAATAGTCACATAAATATTCAGGCACATATACATGTATATTTGAAGGTACATACATGCACTTTTTTGCATATTTAGTGTATATTTACATGTTTTTCTTGTACATATGCTCCAAGGATTTAAAATGAAAGTGAGTTATCTTCTTAAAGATGTCCTGGATTTAACTTTCACACGCTTAAAAATAAATGGGATTATATAGACAATAACATTGCCATTTGGATAGTCTTTGTGAAGCATATTCAGTCTAAAGCCTATATGGGTTCTTTTTGTCATTTTGTTACTGCTTTGAAGTAGACTATCATAGGTATGTATCAAGCTGCCTTTATATCTACGTATACCTTTACCCCCTCTATCTTTTCCTTGTCTGTACCTCAACTACTGCAACTGTTTTGGTAAATGCCCACCCCCCAAAGGCCCAAATGTCCACGGTCAGCCTGTGGCTCTCTTGGAGATGGCGGAACTTTAAGATGTGAGTTCTAGTGAGCGGGAGTAGGTCAAGGTGACACGCTGGCAAAGGGAATTCTGGGTTGCTGCCCCACCCCCGCCACACTCAAGGCAGTGAGACACTTCTTTAGCCACAGGGCCCTCCCTAATGCTCTGTCTTGTAATAGGCCTCAGAGCAATGGATTAACATCTACAAAACCGTGAGCTAAAATACA
This sequence comes from Chinchilla lanigera, assembly GCF_000276665.1. Lineage (NCBI taxonomy): Eukaryota > Metazoa > Chordata > Mammalia > Rodentia > Chinchillidae > Chinchilla > Chinchilla lanigera. Next base: position 2,085,382 of record NW_004955412.1, read on the forward strand.
CCTTTTCATTTGATTTTATTATTTTAGGGACTTTATTACAGTAATAAAATCTGCTTCAACAACTACTAACTTTATTACTGCTGTGTGTCTTCGTGGTTAAGCTGTTACCTATCTTATTTTTATTTCCTTTGTATGTACGACAGACATTAGTACCGTTCGAGTACACCCTAAAAAATTCTTGCCCATCACAGCATCATCAAGAAATTCTCTTATAGTTTATTCTGAAATTGTTTTCAGATTCTGTATTTAGCTTTTCAGGCTTTATTTTTTTCTGTTATTATATGAGGTAAGAGAAAACAGTTTTTCATATGGATGTATGCTATCTGGCACAATTTATGAGGGAAAAATAATTTTTTCTGTCCTACATGTGTCTTATTTTTATTACAAATCAGGTATGTAAGTCATTTTCTAGTTTCAAATCAGTCTGAAATTTTACATTCTCATCTTACACTAATAGTCACACTACCTTAGTTACTATATCCTCGTAAATCTTGATAGCTCATAGAAAATCACTTTGTCATTCTCAAAGTCTGCTCAGATTTCATGGGGGTTACATTGAATCTTTAGAATAACTTTAGGAAAAGAACTATCTTAAGGTTAAGTTTTTCAATCAATGAACATAGTCTAATATCGTATTTCCTTCTACTGATATTTGTTAATGGTTTCAGTCTTTTGTAGTTTCAGGAATAGAGGATGAACATCTCTTGGCAGATGTTTCCTTCTGAATTTTTATTTCTAATTCTATTCGGAATGATTTTGTAACTTTGTTATTTGTTGCTAGTGTATAGAAGTTAAATTGAATTGTATCTGATAACTGTTATATTCATTTATTATTTATAATTTTCTTTGGTAGATTATTTTGCACTTAATTCAATCTAATGTACATATCTATTCTTTTCCCTTCATTATTAAACAGAAAATGAAGAAAACATTTACTAGAAATGTAAGAACTGATATTTATTCCTTTTGCTGCACACAGAGATAGCGGTTAATATTTCTATATTGATTCTTGAGTCAGTCTTTGCTTTTGTATCCTTCAGTACATTCAGATAATGTCTAATTTTCTCACAGAATACAATATGTCTTGTGTAACGCTGATATCAAAATATTGTGAAAGAGATGATAAAAGACAATTGCAAAAGCCCTCCTCAGGCTGGGAATGTAGCTCAGTTGTAGAGCACTTACCTAGCGTGCACAAGACACCAGGCTCCATGCATACTGTTACAAAAACTAGATAAAATAAATAAGCAAAGTTCTAAAAAGAAAATCCTTAATTATATTTAATCTAATTATTGATCATCTACTATATCCACTTCTTACTTTTTTCAAAGGCTGAGAACATTACTTAGGGAAACCACAACTTAACAATATTTAAACACTGTCATGTAGGCAGATTCTCTTCGACTGATCCAGGGCTTTCAGACTTCTCCAGCAAGACCCTTTCCACTGGCTGAATGTTTAGTATCTACTCCTTCAGCATCCAGAGAGCCACAGGGAAATTCTTACCAGGACCTTCACAGTAGGTAAGATTAGATATATCTCAGTCAAAGCCTAGTAGATCTCTGTTCTGGTTGAAATCTGGGAAGGATCTATTCATCCTCCAAATATTCTATGTTATTTAATGTTGAGATTAGTCTCCAATCTGTTTTTCTCAGTCTGGTTTTCAGTCTTTCTTTGTTGGTGTTGTTATTCTATCATTGCATTTCTTAGAAACTGTAGTGGTAATTGATCATTTACTGGGTTGATGTTTCTGTAAATTGATACCTTTCTTTCACAGTGTCTAGGCTAATGTCAAATTTTTATTTCTCTTCTGGTATCACTTTGCTTTTTGGAAAGACATGGTAACATTTGAAGTCAGAATAGCACCCCCATTGGAGTTCCTTTTGACCTGTGAACATTGTGATGTTGTCATTTCTGTCTTATGTCCAGTGAGTTAGACACACATGGTAGGTTACCTGGGCAGGGTGTATGATGAAAGTTTTGTGTGTATGGTTTTCTGTCACTCTGTGACATTCTGTTGATTATTTCATTTTGGCATTCAGTACTTGTCCTCTAACTGGGTAGTCTTACTGCTGTGTCAAGTGTCTCAATATTATATTTTCACTTAAAGCTTCAGTTGTTCAAACAGGAAGTGTTTTGGGGAACTTGCCTGTAAATTTACTTAAGTGTATAAGTCAGTGCCTAGCTGAAGTGTTTCTAGATAAATACATCTGCTTAGCCATGCTTTCTTACACGGGCATGGCAATATTAAAAAAGACGCTGATTAAAAATTTCCTGGAATTTCACATAAGCATGATTATTGACAGTGAGGGATCAGACCCAGTCATCAACTGGAATAATAAGCACAATTCCATATAAAAATAGTAAAACTAAGGAATACAAATCAATCTTTACAAGAGGATTAAAGACTACATTACAACCAAAGTAACAATAGTGGTTCTAACAGCAGATTTCTGAGCAAACCCATTGAACTCAAGGTCTTTACACTGAACTGTATTTCTAGCCCGTTTATTATTATTTTTTAAATGTTGTGGTACAGTCTCACTACGCAAAAATTTTGATCATACATTCAACACACTGAGGTTACATAACTCAATCGAAAAGTATACAACTGTTAAAAGGTAATTCAAGATTGAGGGTAAAATGATGTGTTTCAATACAGAAAAACTGAGAATATTAATCATGGCTCATTATTTCTGAAAATACAAAAGCAATACACCACGATACAGAAGTTAAATTGAAAAGGAAAGTTAGAAAACTATACGAAGCCAGCACACTTGGCGATTAGTTATAACAGTTGACTGCAGTAACCATTCACAATTGTATTGAGATAAGTAAGTAGTGTAAGTAAAAATAAGAACTTTTGGGCTTTTTTACTCATGTTTCCAATCTTTTTCATGCCTTAACTTTATATTAAAATGGGGCAAAATCTTGAGAATAAAGGCAAAAATGCTCGCTGCCTTCCTTTTCTGAAAAGGTGATGATTACCTGATTAAACGATACGTGACAGCAACATGATTACTACAGAACTTTGTGGTGTCTTTCTTAGGATGCATATGTGTTCAGTCTCTTGCAAAAAAGAGCCCGAGAACTTTAGCATTTATTTACAATGTAATAAAATCTATAATACAGGTACAGTGGTTGCTATAGTTTTCAAAAGAATAGAAAAAATTATACTTCATATTCTTCTGGATGTAGACACATTTTAACCATAAAGAGTTTGCCAAATTGTCATTTCTCAAATTATCTAGCCTTTTGCATATTCTGTAAAATGACTCAATGTCTTTGCATTCTTAAAACTTCTTCATAAAACTACTATGGACATCCTCACTTTACTTCCAATGGTGATTTCAGGATATATTTTAATCTGTATTACATTTTTAAAAATGTATTCGGCTAGCTCTACAGTCAGTTACATTCTGCCAGTGGAATACTTTGTGAGTTCAAATTAGACATCTTGTTTTTCCACTTTGCCTTAAAGAGAATGACAGTGCCAGAGAAGAAACATGCAGACACTCCAATGTGAAAGCGAATCTTGTAAATATTTCACTTCAGCTTTCATTCTAAAATGTCTGCTATTTTATTTGTCACTTTCAATCTTTCTCAGAGTGAGAACCCTTGCATTTTATCCTGGCAGTAAGTCAGGATGCGCCTTCCCTTGAGTTTTTGTCTGCCAGTCTCTCCTACTTAATTGAAAGTGATCTAATGTCACATTCCTGAGTGTTTGTTGTCAGCAAAACAAATAACGCGATGCACCAAGGGGGAAAACACAACTGTGTGGGCAAGGGTAAGAGTCGATAGCGCCAGGAGGTGTTTGCAGTAAAGTATTTATTGCCACCTGCCATGTGTGTGTAATTAATTGTGACTGCAAATGCATGCAGGTATAATTATTTCTTTTTACAAAAATTTAGAACTATTTTGGCATTTTATTTATAGGAATTGTGGGGGATGATCAGTCAGCTCAGTCGAATGAGCCAAAGGAATTTGCAAATAACATAATTGTTGAGAAGAAACGCAGATCTTTTCTTCCTATTATGTTCACAACAATATGAGACTAAAACTGCTACCTTCCCATATGTGAGTGCCAGAAAAAACTGACAAATGCAAGTAGAAATACTCTTTGCTTCATATTTAATAAGAATAGTTCTACTCTGAGCACCTACGTATATGCTCCAGAAGACACCATACCTCAAAAAAAAAAAAAAAAGAGTAAGTAATAGTAAAACTTTACATGACTGGAACTTCTTCCAATGAATGAGGCAAATGCCCAAGTTGGGTTTTCTTAGTGTTTATGTCTCTAACATTTAATAGAAAATGGCACTATGACAAGTAGTATACGACACTTCTTTTCTTTAGAAAATTATAGAAAAAAGATGTTCCTAGTATGTTTCTGTGTTTTCCTTTTCAAAGTTTTTATAAGTACTCTTTGAGGTGCCCAATTTATAGCTATTTTGAAATGGTGACATTTCAAAATCATAAGGCTTTCTTTTTCTAGGGCTAAATATTATCCTCTAAATAACAGAATTGCAGAGAGCTGGAACAATCTCCTGCAGCTAATGTTTTAGTAAACAGACTTTTATCTTTGAATTGCATCCAACTGTCATGGAGATCCACAGAGATTATATATAAAATTCTCTGTTGTCTGAGCCCAGGTGGAAGACCAATAGACCTCAATCCTAATATCTTCTGCTTGTTAACTGGACATACTTGCTGTGGCTGGAAAAGTTTGAACTCAATAACGAGTTTTTTTTAGATATGAGTTTTGTGTGCTACCTGAATGGATATTTTAATTGAATTACGTGAGTCAGCGGATTGGTCTTACGTATCAATGTGCCAATGATTTTCTCTAGATATTAAATTGCCTGAGAGTAAAGAGGGTTAATCAAAACCTAGATGACCATTAAGAGATGCTTTAGCTGTCATGTGTTTGACCTGGAACTGGGCAGGTTTTAAGTGTTTTCAATACAAACATCTGCATTTGAATATGTAGAGCTAGAGCTGGAGCTAGAACTAGAGATAAAGCTAGAGATAAAGCTAGAGCTAGAGATCAAGCTAGAGACAATGACAGGTAAAGATATCAGGAATTATTCCTTACTTTGTATAGTCAGAATCTCTGGTAAACAACATTGATTTTAAACACAGCTTCAAGGTTAGCTCAAATACATATAGGGTTCATGAACATACATTATAAGGCTATGTAAATTCTTTCTTGGAATTTGGAGAAAGTTTGCCTGAGTGAGTAATTTTAAGATTACTACTGAAATAGGACTTGTGAATTGGGCAGGTGAAATGAGGGCTTTAATCTGTGAGAAAAAGACAAAGCAACCACAGGAAACTGTTTTGAGAAAGCAGAAAAGACGCAAGGAGACTCTGGGTAGAGGTGGTAAGGTGCAACAGAGACCCTCGCACACTAAAGTGAAAGACAAGTCTCTTCCCCTAACTTCCCTTTCCAACAATGTGCAGATTGTGCCCTCTATTTTATTATATGGACCATGTGTTATGTAACAGAAGTCTCCATATGTTTCCAGAGTGAGACTGGCCTCTTATCCATATCCTATAGGAACGTTCCTAAATAGGTGGAAAAGTTTAAGAAAAAAAGAACCATGACCCTACATAAAATTACCAGACCCTAGCTGATCCAGTACCACCATAAAAGTTAGTTCACTCTTTTGTTGGATATGACAGTCTGATTTTCTCTGTGGGAGCTGTTCCCTCTTCAGCCTTCCTTCTCCTCAAGCTGCAGGATATTCCCCAATTTCTCTTCCTTCTCAGTTAAAGCTTTGCCAATAAATTAATGCTGTTGCCCCAGTTTTAATTTCATTTTCACTAAAGGAGTTTCCCAGTCTTGCCTGTATTGTGGGAGCAGGGTCGGGGAGTGTTTTACAGATGTCATTTCTAAAGGAAAGTGAGGTATTGAGGTTAACGCCCTCACAGATTGTCCCAGTATCATTGATAGAATAAAGATAGTGTGATGGAAAGAAAGTTTTAAAATTAGACACACATGTATGTGCACACTGCCTCTTCTCAGTAGTTTTGTTACCCTGGGAAACAATTCTATTCCTTCACATTTAGTGAGATTGAAATACCAATGTTGACAGAGCTGTTGTGGGGATTAGAAACCATTTGGATGAGGCTCTTTGCCAAAAAAAGCTCAGTAAAACTTGATATTACTAAAAATACTGTGAATAATATTTTTCATGTTGTGATGGCACTTCATTTAAGGTAGTCCAGAAAGTTGAATATTAGAGACACAGCCTGCCGTGCCTTTGTTGTTAAGGAACTTTCAGGAATTAGTTCATTTCTGTACATTTGAAATCATTTTCCTACATACCTGTATGTGTAAATATAATACAATGTTTTTCTGAATTCCATTTTATTCCTTGTTATTATAAGAATTGCCTTTCAAAGGGAGAAGCAATTTCTACTCCTCGATATGAACATAGTAGGAAAGCAGGAGAAAATCCTAGGCCTTCAGTAGCATGAATAATTTTAGAAAACTCACTCTTATCCAGCTGTTGTTCAGTGATGTATTTTGGAAAATACAAGACTGCTTTTCAAACTGCTCATGTGCAGGGCACCACTGGAGGACCTCTGTGACTAAACAGAGCTGCACTCCAATCTGCGTATGAATTAGAGCCTTAATTGATAAGCTAAACTTTTAAATCAGAGCTGGAACCAGCAAATTCTTCAGTGGAGGTTTCAAATTTGGATGAGAGAAATGATATGCAGTGTTATATATTGTTTTTGACACTTAAGAGTTTCTATGGAAACATCTCTACTATTTGGTAGAAAAATGCAGAAAAAATTTTCAGATTTTATGCCTTTTGTGCCAATGAAAATTCTATGAAAAGAATCCAAAGAAATTGCTGGAAAACAAAATAATGTAACAGAAATGAACAAGTCCTTTAATGGGTCATTTGTGGACTTAACATAGCTGAAGAAAGAATTGTGAACTGAAAATATGACAATAGGGATTTCAAACCCGAAAACAGAAAAAAAGACTGTAAAATACAGAATATTCAAGAACTGTGGAACAACTACAAAAAATACATATGTGTATGGTGGGAATACCAGAGGGAGAAGACAGAATCACAGGGACTGAAACAATGTTTGGGTGATTACGTTTGATTTCCCCCAAATAACATCTGAATCCAAACCAGAGAACCAGAAAACCCAAGGAACACTAAGAAGGATAAGTAATACAAATAAAACAAAAAAACCCCAAAACCATACCCACATCTGGCATGTTGTATTCAAAGGTCAGAAAATCAAAGATAAAGAGAAAATACTGAAAACTCTAGAGGAAAGAATATTTTATGTGCAGAAGAGGAAAAGTAAGATGCGTATGAGAATTTTCAGAAATCATGAAAACAGAATGAGCAAGACACTTAGAGTGAAAAACAGAAATATAAAAAAGAAAAACAGAAATATAAAAAACCTCCCAACCTAGAATTGTGCACCAGGCGAGATTATCTTTCACAATTGAAAGGAAAATAAAACTTTCTCAGGCAAAAATTGCGAGAATTTATTGCCGATACGCCTGCCTTGCAAGAAATGTTGAAATAAGATTTTGTGAACAAAGGCTATCACAGAGGTCAGAAACACGGGTCCACGGGACGGAAGAGGCAGGGTGCTGAGGGACGAAGTCAGAAGAAAGCAAATCGAAGCTTTCCTTCTGCTTGCTCCTTGCAGGCTACGGTGGCAGGCTCAGAACAGGAGCAAGAGAAACCGTTTATTCCACCACGGGGTTTCGCTACTTATTATTATTATTTTTTTTAATTTTTTTTTATTTTAAAGATAAAAGGAGGGAAACATTAACAGACATACAACATTTTCCAACATATCACAAGCACAATACAGACAATACAGAGTTACAAACAAAGTGGTAGGGAATTAACAATGGTGGTTGTATTACATATTGATATCTTCAAAGTGGCTTCTCGTGAAAACTTTGTGGTGTCATGTTCATTGAAGGGTGTGTGTGTGTGTGTATGTGTGTGTGTGTAGGTGTGTATCAGTGTGTGTGTGTGATGTGTGTGTCGCTGTGTGTCTCTGTGTGTATGTATATGTGTGTGCTTATCTGTGTGGTGTGTCTGTGTGTATGTGTGTGATGTGATGTGTGTGTGTACGTGTGTAGTGTATGTGTGATGTTGTGATATGTGTGTGTCTGTGCATGTCTGTGTTTGTGATGTGATGTGTGTGTGTTTGTGCGTGTCTGTGTCTATGTGTGTGTTTGATGTGATGTGTGTCTTACGTGTGTATGTGTGTGTGTGATGTGTGTGTGGTGTGATGTGTGTGTGTGTCTGTGTGAAGTATCAGTTGCCTCTTTGACTCCCGGCTTGAGCCAGAGGCAAGGATGGAAGGATGGGGACTGGGCATATCTCAGGCTAGTTTTTTAAGTAACAGACTCCCGAGCTTCGCTCCCTCCATCCCTTCTTCCGAGGGCACCCCGGCCTGCGCACTTCCTCCCAGAAGCTCGGCGTCCCGCAGACGGTCAGTGTGCTGTCCCTAGCGCAGCACTCTCGTGTTCGAGGCTTGGCTTCTCCCGGTGGGTGTGCGTGCGCGATGTTCACCGTCCCTAGGGGTCCCTCGGGGTGCCGGCTGTGCCTCGTGGGCCTGTGCGTCCCACATCAACGCAGCTTGCGAGGTGAAGGCGCCAAGTCTTCGCGAAAGCTTCCAGGCGGTGTGCTGGCGGTCCTTGGGCTCCGCGCCCCAGCTGCTGGGAGCCCCTCTGCCCAGACGCCCGCCACCCCGCCTGCCCTGCGCAGGAGTCTCGACTGCTCCGGGGGCGAGTGCACGCAGGGCTCTGGGTAGCAGCGAGACAGCGGTGCTCTCGGAGACGGGGAAGCCGGTGTGCACGGTGCGTCCGCCTCCCGCGCACTCACTTCGGGCCTGGCGTGAGCTCGAGGCCGGGCTCGCTCTTGGCGCTGACTCGTGCCCTCCGGTGAAAGGCAGGGACCCTGCGGTGGGAAACTCTCTTACTCTGTTCAGTGCACAGATGTGAGGTTTTTCTGCTAAGACAGGACGCTAGGAATTCCCTGGAGGACTCGGTCTCTGCCGCGGAACTGCCGTCCTGTTTGTTCTACAGGAAGTTAATGCTGATGACGGAGGGTGCTGGCACAGGACTGCAGTCCCAGTATTTGGGAGGCTGAGGCAGGAAGACTGCTGCAAGTTCGGGCTACACAGTGAGTTCAAGGCCAGCCTGCACAGCATAGCAAAACCCTGTCTAAAAAAAAAGGCTGAAAACACCTTTTCTGCCATCTTGCTGACAGCCTTGCAATTTTCGCAATGTTTTCAAATATTCATAAAACTTTCCACAAGACAGTTCAAATTCCTAAAAATAAAATGAAACTTTCTCAAAAACTTGAAATGGTAGAATATCCTTAATAGAATTGAAGGAAAATAGACATAAATAACATTAGAAATGAGGAATATCCTAAAATTTTAAACTAATTTTCTACCTTGAAACAAGAATAAGTAGAGCAAAGCCAACCTAACATGAAGCAGAGGGAAGGAAATGAGAATAATGATCAGATGATAAAATTGGAAAAAATAGATAAAACAAAAACCTGCTTAGTAAAATAACAAACTTCTTGTAATGTAGACAATAATAAAAGAACACACAGCTAGAAATACCTGGAATGAAATACAGGGGGGCCATTACAGACTCTGTAGCTATTTGAAGGGCTACGAGTGAATTTTATGAACACCTTATGCTCCTAAAGTCAACAAGTTAGGAGAAATAAGCCAACATCTTGAAAACAGCACACAACTAAAACTAAACCGAGATAAAATAGATAATCAGAACCATCTTATGACAATTAAAGTAATTGCATTTATAATTAAAGCACTGCTGAAAAATTTCCAAGAACAGATGGTTTCACTAAAGAACTCCACCAAACACTTTAAGAATTAAACTCAGCTTTGCAAAATTTCTTCCAGAGAAAAAGAAAACTGAGCACTTCTTGACTAACTTCAGGAGAAAAGAATTTCCTGATCCCTACTTAGACACAGGTAATGTAAAGATAGAAAACTACAGAATAAATTTTTATAAATTTACAAATAAAATCATTAGACATGCACAAAACCCAGCAAATTACTAGGAAACAAAATCCTAGTAATTAGGATACTAATATTGAATAAGAGTTATGTGAATGAACATACTGTCCTAATTCCTATTTATCCTAATATTAGGATACTAATATTAGGATACTAATATTAGGAAACTAATCACTATCCTAATATTAGGATACTAATCACTAGGTTAGTATACCATCACCTAGTGATTAAATAGAAAAGATCACATTATAATATAAATTAAGAAAAATTGATATTTAGCAGTTATAGACAAGATATTTAGCATGGTCAAAATAAAAGACAATTATTTGAACTTGATAATAGGTATCCTCAAAAAAAGTAACACCATTCTGTGGATACTTAAACATTGATTGCTTCCTCTAAAGATTAGGAAGTAGGACAGTATATTCATTCACATAACTCTTATTCAGTATTGTAGTGGAAAGTCTAGCCCCTGCAGTAAGACAGGGAAAAGGCACACATATTAGTAATATTTCTATATGTATATGTCAAGATAATTCTGCAAATAAAATCTATAGAAATTCTGATTTAAGAAACACTCTTATGGACAATATTGTATATATTCACAGTGAACATGTAAACACAGAAACTTAAATCCCAATGCAAACTATAGTAATTCCAAAGAAAATGGAAGACTTTAAAAAACTATACACAGTATGTGCTTAGAAACACATCTATAAAAACTCTTTACTAAGTTTTGCAGAATCTTGTTGGAAGAACTCAAATGCTGAAAAAGATGATATATATATTATATATATAATATATATA
>NW_004955412.1:2096693-2136765 GCF_000276665.1 Chinchilla lanigera
CACTGACAGTTTCTTTCAGCAAAGAAATAGAAGACAGTAGATCCACTATGTTAACTATCCTGAATATACATACATACAAAATTTCTTTCTTTCCCTTCTCTTTTCCCCCATCCCAGTTGCCCTTTACCCTTGAGTATTTTCCTATCATTTCACAATGTCTATCGCACTTTCTAGTTTAAATTAACTCTTTCAGGTTTTACACTAGTGAGACAATATTATTTTATCTGTTTTATTCTGCAATTCCCATTATAATCTTAGCAGGATTTTTGGTGACAAGTGTTGACAGACAGTCTTCTAAGAGTTATACAGCAAAGCACAGGACCTAAGGTGGAAAAACAAAAGTAGAGAGGACAATGAATGTGGACAAAGCGAGTGAACAGGGAGGACCCGCTGCCCACTGTCCAGGCTGGCTAAATGCCCCCAGGAGTCATGGGGGTGTGACCTGGGCAGAAGGACAAGTGTACAGGTTAAGAAAACTAAATAGAAAACTCAGAAATACTCCTCCACGATATGCTCCCATGATTTCTTTTAAATAAAGTTAAAAATCAATTTAGTGGAGAAATTACAGTCTGCAGCAATTAGTGCTGGATCAATCATAATGACAGGTAAAGAAAATAAGCTTTGCAGGGTGTGGTAGTCCATGCCATAGTCACAGCACTCAGGAGGCTGAGGCAGGAGGATCGTTGCAAGTTTTTTTTTTTTTTTTTTTTTTGTCTTTTCTTCTGGTACCAGGAATCTAACTCATGACCTTGCGCTTGCCAGGTAAGCACTTTTCCGCTGAGCTAAATCCCCAGCCCCGATCGTTGCAAGTTTGAGACCAGCCTGGGCTACAAAGTGAGCTCAAGGCCAGCCTAAAGTGCATAGCGAGACCCTTTCTCAAAAAAATAAATAAATAAATAAAAAGACAGGAAAAAAAAAACCAGACTAAACCTTGATCTACCCTAACATCTTACAAAAATTAACTTGAAAGAGGCATTAAATTAAATAGGAAACAAAATTATAAAATATTTAGAATAGAAACAACAGACATCTTTTGTTCATGGAAGTAAGCAGAGTTCTCAGAATCGGCATTCCAGAAGTCCGTAAAGTGAATAATTGATGAAATGGACCATGTTCTTAAAAGCTGTTTCTCTGTGTGTGACTGGGAGATGTAGAAGAAATATGTCATATGTAGGAATGGGAGACAGGTAAGTGGTTGCCCAGGGCTAGAAATGGGTAACCAGAGCAGAGTTGGGAGAACTGGGGCCTTGTAGTAAAAGGACAAGATTAGGGAGCCAGTTCTGTGTCTCGCACATCGCTGGATATACAAATGCACACAAGTGACAGCATTGAATAGAATTAAACGCACACAAAAGTACACACGAGAATGAGGTAAAACTCTGGCACTTGGCGTGTTAAACCTGGCTCGTATTAATGTCAAGGTCATGGTTACGATTTTTGCATTATACTTTTCAAGTTGATATCATTGGTGGAAACTACATAATTTTTAAAGGATAACTGGTATTATTTCCTACAGCTGTATGTAAAACCACAGTTATTACAATTAAAACTAAATATGCAATATTTTATTAATGCAGAATAAAGACTCATATCCAGCAAAATGCAATACTTCTATAAAACAAAGATGCCAAGTAGCATATAGCGCACTACCTTTCTAACAGCATAACTGTGGTTAAAGAATGGAGCAATCCTGAGAAAAACAAATGTATGATGGAGATAAACACGAGGTATTAAGTAAGTGGTGCTGAGCAAAGTTTCAACATTCTGTAAGGTATGGTTTTTGGAAGACTCGAAATCAAGGAAGTGAAGGGATAGATAACAAAGGATCAAAAATACTGTATTCTCACATACAGTCACCAACCACAAATACATTTGCCATCATTTCAGCAGAGGTTTAAAATACATCAGTCCTCCAGGGGAAAAAAAAATCAAAAAAGCAGAGAAGAAACTGGGTGTGCGAACTCTGGCCTGTGGTGGTGAGACCTAGCTTCTGAAAATCGCTGACCACAAATGTCTCCTTCCATTTGGAGTGAATATGTGCTGCTCAGCTATCAGAATCCTAATGAACGTAAAGTTCTTCTGATTTGGCAGAATTCTACAAGAGAAAGCCTCTGTCTAAATGTCATAATGGCAGACCATGAAAACATCAGAGGCACTATTAAATGTAATCAAAAGAAAATGCACTACAAACAATATTAAGACAGAATAAACCTTATAACAGTATTTAGGAGAGCTGGAAGACAATGAAATAATATTTGCAAAGTGCTGAAAAAACACACATTTTTAACAGAAAATATAGTTTTCTATGATCTCATTCCAAATTCTGGTTAACATTATTAACAAAGTTCTCTTCATCAAGTGAAAAGATACATTATAAATACCATATCACAGATTTTCTAAATATTTAAGTAACTGCTAATATCAAGGCTTTAAAACACTAAAACACTCAAGCAATATTCCACAAAAACAGTTTAGCAATATTTAGTAAAGATGAATACTTCAGTACCATTAACTAGTAATTTACCTCCTACTTGTTTAACCTATAAGACATCTCACATGTGCAGAAGGTATATCCAAGCATATTCCAACAGTGCTTTGAAATACTGAGAACTTTCAAATACTTCTGTGTAAAATTTTCACATTCATATAAAATTCTAAAATGTGTGACACTAGATTATGTTTAGTTTCAGCAACCTATGCAGTATTAAAAATATACATCTTATACTACCACTGGGTAGGACAGAGAAAAAGCTACAACATACATAAAACATTTTCCGTATGAGAAATGTTTCAATAAGTTTGTCTTTGATAGTATCTATGTAGTAGATACTAAGTATTTCATACGATTTTAAAAATTTTCCATATATATATTCAGCTTGCTTTTACTTGAAGAAATCAATAATAAGCTCCAATATGTATGAGAAACTATGCAGTTAACATATATAAATGTAAATATATAAATATAAGGTAAAATTTATTGTTAGAATTTGTCAAGTAGCTAGGAAAATGATCAATGTTTGAGTATATTTGAAAATGAAAGTAAATACTTACATTTTATTACTTACTGTCTACCAAACCATAAAACATCAGAGAATAATAATAAATACTCATATTATGAGAATGACCCTTATAATTTTTTGAATAATTTATCAAGATTCTTAAGTCGTTCAAAATGTATTACATTTGTCTTGACATATCAATCATACTTCACTGGATAATGAATGCTTTTTTGTTCTTTTTCTGTCTTGCAGGCTGATAGCCCTGCAGTGATTATAGTATTCAATATTTCAGGTAGAAACCCAGGTTTACAAGGTTTGTAAGATTGCTCTTCATATGTAGATTTTACTTCAGTTTGAAAGCAGCACTAGTTTTATAATCTGAGTTTAAGAATTTCGCTAGAATGTTCTAGGTCTGATTTTTTTAAAAGTTAATTTTCCTTATTGTGATCAAATCATTTTAACCCATCTAATTAAAGGGAACATTTTTCTATCCTTAATTACTTTAAAGTGGTATAAATGATGTGACTCTCTGAAATAGATATAGTGATTTAAAGCATATCTATGGGAAATGTCATTTCAAAGTACTGAGATTAAACATCGTTGGGATTTTATTATCATGTTAACAAGTATTAACGTTTGTTTCAGGTGTTTCCTTTCACGCCACATTTTATATTACTGCTCTAATCAACCACGAAGGGAGATATGAAAGAAATTGTTCAAAATGTGTAATATGCCAAATTAATGTTAAAAATACATTTAAGTGTAGATGACCCCCATGGGCTATGGTTAATCTTAGCCCTTCCGCAACTCGATGTTACCTCTGGATGAACTGTTAGGGTTTACATCTAATGTCTCCCCAACACGTCAGGCGTTCACAGGTGGAGCTTTGGGGAGGTTACTGGGTCACGACAGTCCTCGGCAGATTAATCTACCAACAAGTTTATGCCTGGGGGTGACGCTGGGAGACCGGTCCGCGAACGCGGAGGCAGAAGAAGCCGGGAAGGACATGCGCTATCCGTTCCCACGCTCCCGGGCTCATGTGCCCTGCTTCCTGTCTGCCCCCGGTGAGCAACTGTGCTCCGACTTCCCCATCTGCCAGCTTGTCCTGCCAGGAGCCAGGGGACTATGGACTGAAACCTCCCCAAACCGTGAGCCAAAATGAACCTCTCCTGTCTACAATGTGGGTGGTGTTTTTTCCCATCAACCAACGAAATGACTAAGTGTGTGTTAGGTTTATGTTTCCTCTGCGCTTCCTCGCCAAGCCTCTGAGGCCTGCTGTTATCCTCTCAAAAGACTGTCATTTCTGCAGTGTAGTGGGTTGATAACTGGTGGTCAACTTATAACCCGCAGCTGAGCTGACTAAGCTGGTGCGGGTGAGGGAGGCCCACCTGGGGATTGTTGCCAACAGTAGAAGAGGCAGAACTGGAGAAGAAGAGGTGAGCTGTTGGGAGCTGAGAGAGGCTGTTGGGAGCTGGTAGAAGCTGTAAGGAGCTGTTGGCTGTTTTAGAGGAGCTCGTCATGCTGGCTTTCCTGATGTGACTTGGCTGTTTTCATCTCCAGAGGAGCTCAGGACCTCGTTGGTACTGAGAATGGCTTTGATTCACTTGTGGGGAGCTCTGGTCCTCACTTTGAACATCGCTTCCTGGCTCCAGAAGGGAAGATGGTGCACTGCCGGCCTCCTGGAGAAGCTTGCTGCATTGGCTTCCCTGATAAGAACTCAGCCATCCTGATCATCAGAGGAGCCTGGGACCTCACTGTTGTCGAGGATGGCTGTGGTACCTTTCCGGGAGCTCTGGTTCTTCTGTGCATCGCTTCCTGGCTCCAGTGCAGATCCCTCAGCCTGCTAGCACAGTGGGTCCTTCATCCTGCTGGCACAGGCTTCCTAGATTCCACCACTGACCTTTGGGCCTTCGCAGCGCAGATCCGTGAAACAGACCTGCATGAGAGGTGTCGTGGGCTCTGGGCTTCCACTTGGATTCATGGGAGGCATTGTTATGAGCTCTAGGTCTTCAGCTGGACTCATGCAGGACATTATCACCGGATCCAGGCCCTCAGCTGGACTCTTGGTCTATAGTGTGTGGACAGATTTCCTGCACTCTTTTGTGTATCGTTCTTTGGGTGACTATTATAAATAATCTCATAACATATGTGTCCTGTATTGTATTGTTCTCCCTTACAAAATATCTCAAAAACCAACAATGCAACATATGATTTGTTCCTCATTTTGAGTAAGAAACTATGTATAAATGTCATATTCTATAAATATGAATGATTTCTCAAGTTTTCTATCCCTTTGAGACATGGTACTATTTCAGTCTTTTTAAAAAGAGTGTAGCTTCTATTTTCCTGGAGTAATTATAAGAAAAGCTTAATGTAGACAATATTGATACTAATCATGGTTTCAAATGACTTGTTTATACTACTGATACTTAATTGTGCAGAAAGACTTGGAAAAGAATACTAGTGTCACTCAAATATGCTACAGGTCTTGGAGGTAAAACTAAAAATAAGAAAGCTCAATGGGCATTCAGTGATTTAAAACAGAATGTGGTTTAAGTACCAATAAAAATATATATTCTTATTTTAACAAAAATGTCTCTACTGAGTCATTGAGAGATTCATTTAGCTGGGTATTTTCATGGTAAAAATAGATATAGTAAATATAAAAGGAAATATATGAAGTCATTTTACATGACTTTATATATAAAATTTTTTGTTCCGATTGGGAAAGATAAGGAGAGAGTTCAAATATGCAATATTTATGCTCCTGAACGCTAGTTAGTCAAAGGATTATTGGTCCCTCCATTACACATAAAGCAAGATTTAACATACTTATGTTGATTTTATAAGTTATTACCATCAAAAGAAATGACAGATAAGCACAGAAAACATATTAACATAATGTTTTAAAGCCTAGAGCCAGTTGAGAAGGCTCAGGCAATTGAAGCATCCCATCACACCCTAATAAAAGACTACAACACAAAACATATAATTATTTAGTATAACATTAATATTCCCCATTTCATGAGAACCTGGGAGACGTGAGTAGCATTCTGAGAATGTTTGAGAAAAAAAATCCCAGGGGGGCTGGGGATTTAGCTCAGCAGCACAGCGCCTGCCTGGCAAGTGCAAGGTCATGAGTTCCATTCCTGGTACCGGAAAAAAAAAAACAAAAACCTGAAAAACTAAAAAAAATCCCTGGACACAGCTTAGGCTCAGCCACATATAAGATAGGCCATGGACTGTCTGGAGTAAAACCTCTCTAAGTAGACCAAATGTATTCAAATAAACTTATTTCTTCCTAGTCAGTGTTGGTGCATGTAGTCTCCAAAGACAGTTTAGTGAAATTGATTGTAATATGATTTGCATCTTATCAGGGAATAATCTTCATAATTATTATGTCAATAATTGGGTCAATGCAAAATTTAGCTCAGAAAAACTATATGTTGAAAATTTACTGTGGACAAAACAGTATGCACCTTACTGATGTAATTATGTGTGTGATATAACCTCTGAATTTGAAAGACTTAACCTAGTCAATAATTCAGACATTTAAATGTATTCTTTGCAGACTGCCTTAACAATAACAACAGGGATATGAAAAACAGTGATCTAAAAAGGGTTCTTAGTGATTATAGGCGTGATGTAAGTATGAATGGACAGCATAAATTCAATGGACGTATATGTAACGCAAGTACACAGGAAAAAATCATGGCCATGAAGGACACCGACCCCGATGGACTAAGGGTGTCCAAGTTGAGGAAGGAGCAGTAGGAAATTGTACGGAGGTACAGGAAATAGTTAAACTGAAATGTGCTGTCTCCCCACAGATGAACTTGGACATTCAGTGTCTTTAGGGTTGAATTTAAGAATCTATTTATAACGACTCGAAAAATAAGTAGTAGGAAGGAAGTAACCAGTGGAGATATGACCGTGATCATGATAAATCCAATACAGAAAAAGAAAAGAAAGCAAATCTACAGAGGTAACTTTTCGGTTAGATGGTTGGTCAGTGGCAATTGGTCCGTAAACTTGGGTCAGTTTGTATCAACCCTTAGGTTCCCTTGATTATACCCAGCTGTCTTGAGGGAACTGGATGACAGTTTTCATAGACACTGGCACTATATCTTTTCCCAGTTTACAAAACTGATCTCAGATGACGCAGTGGTGCTCACAAAGTTAAAAAAAAGTGAATGCAAGTGCCTATAACATGCACTCATTAATTATAAATTCTTGGTCCTACAGAAAGTTTTCTCGGGACTCTGGATACACCACCTCAAAACATGACTGCAGTTATGGCTTTCTCTAAACGTGCCCCCAAAGCCTCATTCACACGCTGGTGGGGCTTTTGGGCGGTACTGAATCATGGACGTGTGACATTCGATTAGTCCAATGATTAGTTTAGCGTACTTCGCAGTGTGGGCTGTGGATTACTGAAGAGTGAAGAGCCCCTCTGGCTAGGAGTGGCACTAGCCAATGGGCTTGTAGCCTGGATGGCAGAAAGAGGGGAAGAAGGAAGGCTGCCACCTGCTGCCTGCCACACAAGGAACACTTTCCCCTCTGCCCTGCTGCTCTGCTGTGCTTCCCTCTCTTGGAAGCTGACCATAGACGGAAACCTCAATGAACCGTGAGCTAAAATACACCTTTCCTCCTTTAACTTCTGAGTTTCAGGAATTTCGTCCCAGTGTGGAAGTAACTAAGACAACTGTAGACCACAATATGGTACTGCAAATATTCCTCTTTAGGACTTTCATTATATTGAGTTGGTTATTTTGAGAAACAGCAGACAGAAAAATAGCTCTAAGCTGGGCATGGTGGGAGTAATCCCAGCACTTGGGAGGCTGAGGCAGGAGGATCGTTGTGAGTTCCAGACCAGCCTGGGCTACAAAATGAGCTCAAGTCCAGCCTGAACTGCACAGGGAGACCCTGTCTCAGAAAGACAAAACAAAACAAAACAAAACACCTCTTCAGTAGCTGTTCTTTTATAAAAGAAATTTACATCTAGAAAGGAGTTTTTTTTTACTAGTCAAGAAGAGTGCTGCTTAGACATAGTTTATCACCTGAGAGACTCTTTTCTGCATTACAAAGCAACTTTCATTTTCCATGTATTTCAACCATCTTCTTCTCATTTTTGTCTACACCTTCCTGGAAAGGCCCCAGGCCCCTCTTCTTTTTTGAAGCTTAAAATTCTGTACAAGCTTCAATCACTTGGCTTTACTTTGAGTCTCATTATTTTGTGGGAACCTGTGTGTATGTACAAGATTAAATGTTTTCCTACTGTTAATCTGTTTTACGCTAATTTAATTTGTAGCCCATGCAAGGAGCCCGGAAGAGAGCAGGTGAGGTCTGGCCAGCTTTGGGGTCCTCGGGCGGTCACCCTACATTCTGTATTCTGTGTCTGTGCCCTGGGTCTCCACCATGTGCAGGTGCTGTACATTAATTGGTTTTCCCCACCCCAAAGTGGATAGAAGAAATGAAAACAGGTTAAAAGGAGACAAGTCTAAAAATAAATGAAAAAAAAGAAATGTATTAAGTGTTTAATTCAGAAACTGGCTTTAGATATATGCAATGTGTGTTCAGAAGGCTTCTACCCAGATTTCTGAAGAAGGCCTGGGGGCGGGCAGCAGACTAATTCAGAGGCTGAGGCAGGAGGACTACTGTGAGTTCCAGGCCATCCTGGGCTGCATAGTGACTTCAAGGCCAGCCTGGACTAGATATGAAGACCCTTTTCTCACCCCCTTTAACTCCCCCCATTGGTAGACTTCCTGTGTGCCAGCAATGCACTCCCTGAGAAAGAAATCAAGAAAACAATTTTATTCCAGTAGCTTCAAAAAACAAAGAAAGAAACAAGCAAATAAACCAAAACAAGACAGCCTAAGAATCAACATGCCCAAGGGAGGGAAAGACCCTGAGCCTCAGTTACTTTTCTCCTTGCTGACCCAAAATACCTGACACTCAAAGTAAAGCAGGAAGTTACTTGGCTCCCAGTTTGAGAGTTTTCAGCCCGCACTCATCTGAGTCCAAGCTGTGATATGGCAGACACATTGGAGAGGAGAACCTGTCCGTGGCAAAGGAGGGCAGGCAGAAGGCAGCAAGCAGCGGAGTAGCAAGCAGCAAGTGCCTCCCGCAGCCCTTTCCGACCCTTCCACGTGTACCCAGGCTATTCACCCTTAGGGTGGATGGCACTCATACCGAGGACGGGTCTTCCCATTGTCCACTCCCAATTTCAAATTGTGCTGTTAAGAAATCTACCTCAGGACTTCAACCAGTGACAGAAGGAAGCCATTTCCCCCTGTGCTTTCAACACATTATGTTTACACTATATGTTGTTTAAATTGTCAGTATTGTGTCCTCACCATAGAAATTCTGATGTGTTCCTAAGAAGAGATTTCCCAGTTAGCTGCTCCACATTCTATGCTTAGAAAAGCAAAATGCAACCTCTCCGTTGTTTCTCCATTTTACAACTGATCGCATTTCATATTATAAATTCATTATTATAGATAACATAAAATGCAACTTTTGTTGGAAAACTTTTGAAATAACCTATAAAATCAATCTCTTAGTGAATATCTTCATTAATATGTTTGGTCATGTAAGAAATAGAAAAATAGGTGGTCTATTTTGACTTGGTTTTAAGTTTGGACAGAAATTTACTGATGGTTCAGGCAGTTATTTTGAGCCAGATGACTGGACCAAAAGAAAAAAAGCGAAAGCCATCTGGAACAAGACGTTAGAAGTAAACAGCTGATAAGCAAGCAACATTCCAGTCAAAAAAAAAAAAAAACAACTCACAGAGAAGAGTGAGTTTTCCAAAAAACTAAGGGCAACTTGTAATTGTAGAGACTGTACCTCCTTGCCTTTAACCTAAGATAGGGGAAGGGATCTTGGGAGTTAGAGGGTGTAACTGTCTCTGCTTGTTTGAGTTGTGGGTGCCTACCACGGGACCAACGCACATTTCTGCAGAATCACCATTAAATCTCGTTCCTCCTGTAATTCACATCTCAGAGTCCATACATTTGGGGTCTGAACAGTGGTTCTCCCACAGCCATTTCTATATTTTAGCTCACTTAGTAGTAATATACTCGGAAATTTTGCTTAGTTTTATTTTCAAGAAACTCACTTTTGCCCAAAGCCCTTAAATGCCTGACGGTATGATCAGGCCGTAATATGCTGCTTCAGAGGACAATTACAGCTGTGCTTTATGCAGAATTCAGGGCGCTTCATTCCCGTCCTCACAACAGAAAAGGCAGACGAAGGGAAAAACAGCAGTTTCCTTGGACTCACCAGGGAAACGAGTTTTCAGGCAAGCAGTGTCGCTGTGGATGTGAGGTCCACACACTGAGTCTCAGCAACGGGTTCACCCAGAGGAAAAGCTGATAAATCCCTCAACGGGGTGGGGGGATACGGAAAATTCCAGAGTTTGAGGACTGGAGTGGAAGTGTGAGAAACTCCAAGGACCAGTCTCAGGGAAGCCTCCACATTTTTGGTGAGTATTACTTTGAGGAATCACACAAAGTTTTCACAGAAAAGACCCAGAAAAGAGCCCCTCAAGGCCTTATCAGGGTGAGAGGAAAAAAAGCCACTTTGAAATTCTTCCAGCAGGTTGTCTGTAATGAAGACTTAATCTCCAAGTGTGATAAGACTTTTGGAGAGCCTTGTCACACCTGAAGGAAGAGCATTTATCCTTCTCCAGGCGCTCCTGATATTCTGGTCTAGGGTGAATGGACCCGTCATCACAGCTAGAGGGACAAAGGCACTAAAAGAATTTGATTTAATTATATGATTACAAGACCTTTTCCTTTTGCAAATCTCAATATGATATCAGCAGAGCTCTAAGCCAGTAACAACTATTATATGGAACTGAAAGAGCTGCCGGATGTGATCTGTACTGGAGGATGCGCTCTCAGGGAAGCAAAAGAACAGGAGAGGGCAAAGCAAAGTCACTGGCGGGGAACTGCAGCAATAGTAATACTAACACGAAGTCTCAAATCCTGACGATTGATATGTGCCTCTCTAGCAAATCCAAAGAAACTCAAACTAGAGCCCTTTGCCTTTGTTTCCTATCTACCGCCTAGTATGTCATGTCTAGATTTCAGCAAAAAGATAAAAAGGAATGTTAAAAATCAATACATGTAAACATGGTATTTTCTCTCTAGTGTGAGAAGCTGAAAGAGTAAATAAGATTCAAAATATACAATAGGTATTGGGAAGTGGGAAGAAACTTCAAAAGGAAAGAGAAACTGGGATGGTGAAAAGGAGAGAAAAGCAAGTATATACATACACATGTATATATGAGAAAAAAGACAGTTAAGATACACTAGTAATTTTTCTTAGTGCATTGAAAAGAAAGGTTTGTGTTATTATTGTTTGGACAGTTAAATGCTGATATCTTCTACTCTCATTTACTAATTTAAAGATATCAATATGCAATATATCAACTATTGTTACCCTCCTATTATCTTACTTTGAAATTTTATTGTATTCTTTCTCTTTAAAATAAAAAATAATACAAATCAAAATGGAACAAATAAAATAAATAAGCAAAATACCACTAAAGTGAAATGTTAAAAGGTGTCCTGTCATCAGTTCACACTGGGAGGTTCACTTGCGATTCAGACACCCTGGAGAAGGGAGAGAAGCCACGCGAGTGTCTGACCTCCCTTCAGCCACAGAGCAGCTCGGCTCAGCCTCCTAATCCACCAGCCGTGGCAGAGGCTCTCGGCCTTTGCACACTCCAGTTTCATGGTAAAGTTCACAGGAGTAGCTGTGAGCCCAGACGGACCTTGTTTGTTGACGTTGTTTACAAGGAGACAGCAAGGTGCGCCTGCGCGGGCGTCCTGCCGACTCAGGGCTTACTCTCTCTTTTTTTTTTTTTTTGGTTTTTCTCTGGTACCAGGAACCGAACTCACGACCTTGCGCTTGCCAGGCAGGCGCTTTGCCGCTGAGCTAAATCCCCAGCCCCATCAGGGCTTATTCTTGCCCCGGACACCACCCTCCCAGTGTAGCTACAGTGTAGCTGTTTGGCCTTCATTTTTCCTACAAAAGTTCAGATAAATATATATTCTGAAAAGATGAGTCAAACAACAGAATCGGGTGATCTTATTACAGGCAGCTAAGCTGGGTAAAATGTAGTCAGAGAGGGCCTGGGCCCCAGGGAAGTCAGCATAAAAAATACAGACATCAGGGGTGTGGCTAGAAGCAAATTGGAGAAAAGCCAGGCCTCAAGATGAAGATGCACTGGCCCAGCTTACAGGCCTCCCTAAGGGATAAACAACCTGATATTACACTGTAATTATCACCACCTGGTCCAGCAAGTTCAAATAGACATCCATCACCCAAGTGAGTGATTTGAACATCTGGACGCGTTCTTTCCCAAAATGCCTGTTGCTTTTCCATGTACCTTTGTCATGTGACTTTTTCCCTGTTGGGTCAATGTTAGCCGAGCCGCTATACTTGGAATCCTGAAGGTTGATAACAGTTTGACCTACACTGCAGCCACCTTATGACTCTGTTATACAAATCACCCCTGACAAAGAGCCCCTGTGCCTACCCTGAAGATCAAGGAGCTGTTCTTCCTCTTCTTACCAGTGGAGCTCTCCTAGCTTCTCCCTTGGGTTCACAGTTTCATTCCTTCATGTTGTGGGATCCCCACCCTGACATTTGAGGTCTAATAGGTCAGGAGTTTCCTATGAAAACCCACACCATAGGCTGTGGAGAAATAGGAACCCTTCTCCACTGCTGGTGGGAATGCAGACTGGTGAAACCACCGTGAAAATTAGTTTAGAGATTCCTCAGCAAACTAGGTCCAGAGGTCCCATTCAACCCAGCTATTCCCCTTCTGGGTATTTCCCCAGAAGAGCTAAAAACATCATATCACAGCGATATATGTGCACCTATGTTCATAGCAGCACAATTTGTAATTGCTAAATTGTGGAAGCAATTCAAATGTCCATCCACCAAGGATTGGATAAGAAAATCATGGCACTTTTATGTAATGGAATATTACTCAGCCAAAAACAAAAATAAACTCGAGGCCTTTATAGGTAAATGGTCACAACTAGAGACCATACTCATAAGTGAAATAAATCAGACCTGCATGTGTAAGCAATGTATTGTCTCACTAGTGTAAGAACCTGAAAGAGTGAATAAAAATTAAGAGGTATGATAGACATTATAAAACGAAAGGAAAATGCTCAAGGGTGAAGAGCAACTGGGATGTGGGAAAAGAGAAGGGAAAGAAGGAGAAATTTTGTGTGTACACATATATAGGATAGTTAACATAGTTGTTCTACTGTGTTCTATCTCTTTGCTGAAAAAACAGTTAATGAGTCCTTGACTGATAAATATTGCATGTGTCTGTTTTCCTGAGAAGCCACTTTGAAGATATCAATATGTAATACAACGAGCACTGTTAATTTCCTACCATTTTGTCTGTATCTATTTTGTTTGTATTGTTCTTTTGCTGTTTTGTAAATGGTTGTCTCTTTCTTAATGTTTTCCTTCTTTTATTTTTAAAATAGAAAAGGACCCTTTCCAAAAAAGGAAAAAGAAAACCCGCGCCACATACTGAGCAGCATCCTGCTCCATCGTTGCAAGACAAAAGCACGTATCTTGCTGTCAGTTATAAGTGAACGTTTCCAAATCCCCGTCTCCGATTTAACTGTATCTCCAGCCAGCGACATCTGCCGCTTTCCTTGCATCCTGCTTCATCCACAGACCAGTGCTCAGTTTGCGTCTGGCTTCTCCTTACCAGTTCCAGATGTTTCTCGTCACACCCCTAAACATCCGAGCTCCTCTGAAGCGCGTCCTCGTCTGTGACACCCACGCTGTCTCCGCTACTGAGTCCAAGGCTATCCCCTCTAAACGTGAAGTCTCATTTCCCTCGGTTTTTCAAACATAGAGGATCTGTTCCACACACCAAGTTCTCAGCTTCTTCATCTTCCACTAACGGGGTTTCCTTCTCCTTCACCTCAGCCCTCTGCTGCTGTGGGCTCCAGTAAGGCCTGAGTCTCTCATCACCTTGCTGGGTGAATGCTGGCACCATTGTGAAACACGGTCAGTTATACACCAGATATCGATCATTTCGATCTCGAGGGGAGTACAGTGAGGGCTGCTTACACCAGAATCCAGGGTCCAGTGTGTCTGAGTGTGATAAATTTCAACTTTCCACAAACACGTTTTCAGTATGTACCAGTGGCCTGAATAGAAGGCATTTGGGAAATTCATTAGTTTAATATTGACTAGTGTGGAAGTTCCCAATATTGATTTTAAGCATCCAGACTTTAAACCAGATGTCTCACATCCCCTGCTTGTGTAATATAAACACCATCTATAACCACATTCACCCTACTTACCTGTTGACCACAGCACATTTGTATTTTACATTGTGCTTCCGTGCTTACCGGATGGAATTCTAGGCTGTGTCACTGGCGTTAGTTCATTGAATATATCCGAAGTGGTCGCATCCTAGTCTCCCTTTTCTGCTCTTGGAAAAATTTTATCCCTGATAACAATAGTGGAGCATGCCTTAAAAATAAGAATTGAAATCAAAATCATAGGGGCTGGGGATTTAGCTCAGCGCCAAAGTGGCTGCCTGGCAAGTACAAGGTCGTGAGTTTGGTTCCCAGTACCGGAGAAAAACCAAAAAATAAAAGAAAAAAAAAGAAAACAAATCAAAATCATATGTCTATCTAAAATACGTAGCCACAAATTACATCTGGACACTCACCAATGTTAGTAATCTCATTGATTTCTCTCTTAATTTCTTACAATTGCCCACTTTCTTAACTGACTATTTTTTCCCTACTGAAAATTTCAAATCCATTTATTTTACTTGTAATTTGCTGTTGTCTATTGCTAGTTAACTTACTGAGGGATAAAGAATATTAGAAGTATTATTTTTATTCTGACTTTTCTAACCAATTAGGAGTATGTACTTCAACTAATTTGCAACGAAAAGTTGTTTTAGCTTCTGCATGAGATGTTTAAACCTGCCATAAGATACTACCACAAACCAAGCAGCTTAAAAACCATACTACCATATTATCTTCAGTCTTATAAAGTATAAGTCTGAAACCAAGCTGGTAGTCAATGTTTGCTCCCTCTGAGACCCACAGGGAAAAAAATCCTTCCTTTGCCCGTCCCAGTTTCTAGGGGTGGCTTGTAGCTGTTTCATTCTGATCTCTGTATCTGTCATCATGTGCATTCTTTCGTGTGCTCCAGTTTCCAACGTATGATAAGGACACATGTTATACTGAGTTACGGCCCCTCTCACAACCTCATCTTAATTTTATTACATCTGCATCAAGGTTCTGTGACTTAAGGATTCAATATAGAAACGCAGTTCCCGGCAGTACAGTTCAGTGCAAAGATCCTCGATTCATTTCCCAGTACCACACATGAGAAAAAATACAGTTGAAACTCTACGGTAGTTTTTGCAACAAGCCTAGAAATACAATATTTGGTTTTTTGGTTTTTTTCTTTTTGGATTTTTTCTGGTACCGGGAATCAAACTCATGACCTTGTGCTTGCCAGACAGGTGCTGTGCCTCTGAGCTAAAT
The DNA here is from genome assembly GCF_000276665.1 of Chinchilla lanigera. Taxonomy (NCBI): domain Eukaryota; kingdom Metazoa; phylum Chordata; class Mammalia; order Rodentia; family Chinchillidae; genus Chinchilla; species Chinchilla lanigera. The sequence goes on from NW_004955412.1 coordinate 2,112,253, forward strand.
CCCCAGCCCCTAGAAATACAACATTTAAACCACATTCTTTTTAATAGTTTGAGCAATTTTCCATTCTTACATCTGGTAATCTGAGCAACAACATAGTTGAGGATAGTGATATGTAATGTAACAACCACTGTTAATCCGTATTATTTTGTCTTGAGACCCTGTATCACTTTGAATGTTCTTCAAAGACTGGTTTGAAGTCTTTGACTGGTTTATGTTTGTGATACTGGTATGCTGCTACTGTTCTATTTTTTGTTTGTTTCTCATTTAGTACTGTCCTTAAAATTAAAAAAAAAAAATAAAGAAAAGCTCAATGATGCATTTAACAAAATTGGGGTATAGAAAGTAGCACCTGATATAGGAAGGCTGCCTTCAAAAGACTGGGGTGATTATCAAAATGTGGCTCAACCGATTTTAGATTCTCGAGACCCATACTGAACATACAATGTAACTGTGGTAGAATTAAGCTAGAAATACATAACAGAAAGTTAATCAAAAATTCAAAAATGTTTAAAAGTAGTATATACTTGTATCTAGCTCATAGGTTAAAAAAAAATAAATCCAGAAGGATTTTATAAAATGTTTTGAAGTAAATGTTAACAAAAATTAAATCTATAGAAGCTGTATGGCTTATCTCCAGAAGACAATAAATAAATGCTCTACCTTAAATTGATATTGAAAACACTAATGGTCTATTAAACTAAAGAAAGCAGATTAGAACGATTGAATAACACAAAATAGAAAAAACTCAATGCCCACCAGATTTTTTTTTAGTTCAAAGATTGACATTCTCCTAGAAAACCCAATCAAACTGGGAATATGCAAATATCAGTATAATAAATATAAAAACATACATCTCTGTGGACAGTAAAAAGTAAACCCAAACTAGCGATTTCATGTCAAATAAGAAAATAAATGATATAAAAATTACACTAAAATATAAAAATTCACATAAAATTAAGTATTATTTGAAAAATCCTCTATTTTACTCAAGTTTGGCATTAAAGAAAGAAGGGAGGGGCATGGTGGTGCACTCTGGTAATCCCTGCCTGAGGCAGAGGGCAAGGAAGAGAATAGCAAGCTCCAGCGCAACCCGGGCAGCTCACAGATTTAGTGAGACATCGTGATAGTTGACCATCGTGTCCGCTTGAGTAGGAAACATCCGGATAATGGGTTTAACACAGTTCTGAGTGTCTCTGCATGATTAACGTACCGAAGAGGGCAGACTCACCCTACGTATGGATGGCACCAACCCATAGGCTTGTGGTCTGGATAGCATGAAACAGGAAAGGAAGTCTTGCTTCTGGTAAGAAGTCGTCTCCACTGTTGCTTTTGGATGGCTGTCTCCAGTCTTGACAGGGACCCACTCCGCAGCGCACTTCAGGCCTCCACTTTTGACTGCCTCCTTCAGGTGCCCAGCTTCCAAAGGGCCCTTCTGCACTCTTGCATCCCTGAATCTGCGGGCAGGCCCTGCAAGTGCACTTTGTCAATTCATTGTATATCATTTATCATAGTATATTAAATCTATTCCTTTGTTTGCCCTAATTGATACAGATTGTGTCCCAAAATAAAAATATGGCCGGGGAAACAGCTCAGTGCAAAGGCCTGGGTTTATTCCCTAATACCACAATAAATAAATGAATAAACTCCAGTGAGCTACAGTACAGGACAGTGATAATTATCCCTGATGACAATTAAGGAAGGAATAATTACCAGTCTTAGCTGGATATCTACACATAAAAAATAGAGCACAATACCCACTGCACAAAAAGAAATTTCAACTGGATTGTAGGCACAAGTTGAGAGGAGTGAAATAATTTCTTGATTTTCTGGTGAGAGAACATCTGTGTATCTGGAAGTGGAGGAGAAAAAGATGTAACATCTATCACAGGACAAAAATTACTAACCATGGAGGAAAAAAAAATAGATAAATTAGACTTTATTCTATTAAGTTTAAAGCCATTACACCACACTGGCAAGGGAGTAATATGCAAATGAAACACTAAGAGATATTGAAATAAATATTTGAGATGAGCGATACACATGTAAATGTAGAATATAGAATTTCTAAAAATTAATTAGAGAAAAGCAGCCACATCATAATTTGACAAAAATACTAAACAAGTTTTCCCTACAAAAGAATATTAAAACTCTATTGAGCATATGGGAGAAATGCAAATTAAGACCATAATGAGAAATAACAACATACCCCAGACTGCAAAAAAAAATCAGACTTTAAATTTATTGCTGGTAGTAGTAGAAATTAGTATATTCATCACAAAATATTATTTGTCAACATCTTCTGAAGCTTATCCTACGGTAGCCCTGTCATTTAACAATTGTTCCTCTAGGTCTATCTTAAACAATTATACCAAAAAACACATAATATACCCAATAACATCATTCATTGTACTTCCCCCCTGAAAATACAGTTCTTTTGATGTCAGGTTAATGAAAATTATATTCTATAAAAGAATTACTGTTAAACTCAACAGCAAGTGAACATTTCAGTCATGGTATTTACATGAAGTAGTCAGCAACAGAAACCACAGTGAAAACTTCCATTTGGCTGGAATTTGAAATGAAGGAAAACTTGTATGTCATGATAAATATTGACATAATGGTCATTTCCTCCTGGAAAGAGGCGCACGGGAAGCTACTTGAGGCTCAGAACTTGAGATAGTTAATCGTGATGTGGATTTGAATGGATGAGGCCATGCCTAGGCAGATTAGTGGGACACACTTCTGGGTTGTCGATGGATGACTGACACGCAGGTCGCAATCTGAGGAGAGAAGACCGCCCCAGACATGGGTGGCACAAGCGACAGACTTGTGGCCTGGGTAGAATAGACAGGAAAAGAAGAAGGAAGTCTTTCCTTCCGCTTCTTAGGGGCACTTCCGGTTTTCACCCTTGCCTCTGTGCATTCATCCCCGCTCCCCTCAGGCCTCTGTAGCAGAACTTTCGGCTTCCCCCGCACATTTGCGCTGGACTCTGCGGTAAGCTCCAGGCCTTCACTTTCAACTTTTTTTTATAAAAGGGAATAGTTAAAAAAAAAAAAGAAAAGAAAAAAGGAATAATAGCAAAATACCCACATCACAGACAAAAACAAAACAAAGCAAAACCATTAAAAATGATAAAGGGTTTCAAAACAAAGTGATAGGAATTAAGTGGTTGTTACATTATATATTGTTATCTTCAAAGAAGTTGCTCAGATTACCAGATGTAAGAATGCAAGATCAATCAAACCATTAAAGAGAATAAAAACTAAAAACAAAACAAAACAAACAGCATTAGGAACCTACAGTTTCACTAGACAAGGCGGTAGGAATTCACCGGTGGTTGTTATATTGCATATTGTTGTCTTCAAATCAGATTACCAGATGTAAGCGTGGAAATTGGTCAAGGAATAGTTGATGCTTAACTTTTTCTTTTATTTTGACTTCAAATTTTGACGGTATCTTCTGCACGTCTCCCACGTGCAAGTCTCATTCTCCATGCCCGTCTCCGCGGGTAGCCATTGTACACTTACTCTGTTACATTTGTGGCTTTACCCCCAAATCAAATTACCATGAAAAAGAGACGTTTTAGGTTCATGAACTTAACTTGTTAATTTGTCCCGTGACTCTGCAGAAGATGTTCGCGTCTGTGTTCCTGCGGGGAAGACGGCCGCAGTGGTGTTTCCGACCTGATGCGGAGACTCTTTCTCAAGAGGACGCTAACTGATACAATAACAACGTATACGGTGACCTGTCAATAATGTCACCATGTGTCATGTCTATGCCCTTTTTATATAGTACATACATAGAAAACCGAACCATTCAGATGCTTAATCAGGTCATATGTGAAGCTAATGAAGACAAGAAGAAGATTCAAAACTGATTTTCTCATGTTAACGTTGGCCGTCTGGAAATACAGTCTAGAATCCTCTTTGGAAGTGGTCATGATTCTGAGGGACTGATGCAAGAAATGCACGAAGGAGAATAAGATTATCTCGTTAGCTATAGCACTCCAACCCTGAGGTCATGCGCGCAGTGAATTCTGTTCCCCAGCTGGGCCTGATGCAAGCTTGTGATGTGGCAGTTAGGGATTTCCTAGTTCCAGAGTCTGTGAAGCAACTATATATTACCTTTCAATAAGGTGGGGAAATGAGGCAACAGACAAATAGCGGGGATCGCTTATGTCATTACTCAGGGGTCCAGAGAGGAAAATCCTATAAGCCTTTGCCTTCCAAATATATTTTCCTATTCCAGAGAAAATATTGTTTCCCTAACAAGGGTTGACGCTAGTCAAGAATGCTTGTTTTATAACGCCAGTATGAGCTGTGATTTTAGATCCCTGCAGATATTTCAAATTATGAGTATAGAAGTCATAGAAAAATGTATATTTCAAAAGTAAATACAGTACTTTAAGAGAAATTACTTTTTTTTCCCTGTTCTTGCAGTTTATACTATACCTCAATCTGTCTCCAGGATTCAGGATTTTATTTTATGTATAGCTCATCACCTATGATGATGGCCATTTGAATATCTGTTTGTTTAAAAGAAAAGAAAATATAATTACAAGGAAAAGGTAATTTTTTTTTCTTAAGGAAAAAAAGACATTGAGCACAAAAGTCATCATAGGAGATTCATGTTAGTAAACTTTTTCATTGTCATTTTTTATAAATTTCACTTCATTGGCAGGGTAAAACAGCTTCTTTTAAGTTTTATTTTGTAATTTAGTTTTTCTATGAGGGAATACAGAATTGAAAGAATATAAATATTTTAACACATTTCTGAGGTACAAATTTGAATGTCTCTTCCTCTGTGAGGTGTTCTAAAACTCTCTTTGAGAGTTGGAATACTCCACTGTAGTAGCACATTTAATACATTAAATACTTAAGCAGAAGGGGCTGGGGATTCAGCTCAGTGGCACAGCACCTGCCTGGCAAGCGCGAGGTCGTGAGTTCGATTCTCGGTACCAGAAAACAAACAAACAAACAAACAAAAAAGATAAAATGCTTAAGGAGAAACTTGCAATTAAATTTGCATTATATATATTATATACATATATTCCAGATTTTTAAGCTAATGCTTTATATTTCTATATTTTCTTTTCTATAACAGTGCCTGATTTGGACAGATGTCTATTGCAAACATTAAATGTATGAAGGAATGGAAAACTACTTCCCTCAAAACTGTCACTATGGAAATTGTATGGAGTGATTAAAATATATGATGAATATTTAAATTTTTAAAAATTATTAGGTAAATGATAAATTGTCATTAACTGCCCTGAAAAACATTTCCTCTAATTTCAGAAACATATATCCCATTTCTTACAGCTTTGGAACCAGCTCTGAAGTCTTCTCTTGTGCGTGTCATTATGAGACATGAACCAAAGATACGATGACTGCTCATGCGTGGGGCCATCTGATGGAAAAGCAAGCTCATAAAAACATTACAGTGCATCCTGGTCCCCCACATTCACTGAGTGTGGCACAGGGCAACTTGTGGCTTTACCCCCAAATCAAATTACCATGAAAAAGAGACGTTTTAAATTAATCCAGGACATGGAAGCAACCAGGAGAGTGCACCTAAAATCACTCACAGTAGAGGGTTCCGGAACTGCTTTGGAAAATGACAGAGGAATGGGCTGCATGTGTGTGATGCAAGAGGAAGTACTTCTAGGGGTGTGGATGGCAAAGTGTCTTTCTGTAATAACTTTTAAATTTATCTTTCAGTCATACCTCATGCAGGAGTATACTAGAAAGAAATTAATGATATGTGAAGGACCAGTCAGAATATTTCAGTAGAGAGAGTTGAAGATTAAAAGGATCATCTGCTATGTCCAAGATATGTTTTAAATATGCAACAACATCTTCATTGGTAGCTATGAAATGGTCTTGTAATTGATCTTTTGATATAAACTATTCTAATAATTTTATTCTGAAAATTTACAAAAGATTGTAATGTTTCTTTAGCTTGGTCTTTCAATTATTTTACATCTCTTTTGTAAATATTTGAAATCATGTAAAATGGTCCAAATATATAAAAGATGTTACATTTAAAGTATCAAGTCTTAAGATTAGAAAAATCTTGATAATGACATCATCTAACTGTATTACAATACATCCGTTGCTGTAGTAACAGCCCAGTGGGTGGGAATAGTTCTTTCTTTCTATAGATGAGACAGCCATAGGAAATTACAATTTGCTTGAAGTCAAACAACTAGTAAGTACATTTAAATATATACTGATCTCTATCTTTTTTGTCTCCATTCTTCTCTTCAAATTCACACCTGGTATTTCAGTCGTTTTGTTTGTTACTATATCCTTCACTAGGCTTACCATACTGAAAGTGTAAATTTATATTTTTCAAATCACTTTGCCAAATTTTCACTATATTTTCTCAAAATATTCAAGCATTCGTGTACTGAAATATCCCAACTCTGGGAAATTAGATTAGTAGACAACTTCCATCACAGTTATTTACATTTACATATGAATAAAAATTATATATATATAAAATACATATGTATGTATATTACTATTTATTTGACAGCAGCATTTTCAAAGAGAAAAACAATTAATCCTGAACCATTTCTACTTTCATAAAAAGTATAAATAAAAGATTAGCAAAGAAGTTGAAAAATAAGGCAAATGAATTATTTAAAGTACAAGCTATTGTGTTGGGTTAACAGTTACCTATATTTTGACTTTTACAAAAAGAATAGGGTTAAGCATTTTTATCTGTAGCTTGTCTTATGTTAAACTACTTGAATGTATCACCTAGTTAATTAGAAAGAATTGTTCTGACACAGAATTTACAGCTTTGAGGTTTTTGTGCACTTAAATATGTTAAAAATTGTGTTGAGTTCATACATATTAGTACTTTTGCCATTAATAACAATAAATTTCATGAATGTTTAATATCCAGTGGATTCTTTTTAAGAGAATTTATTCATATTGATTTATCAAATTATTACAAGACCAAGAAAGAAATACTACTGGTATTTTCATTTTAGAAATGAAAAAAATGAAACTTTGGGAAGTTAAATAGCTATCTCAAATTTATGAAATTTTAAAATAGTCACTAGAATTCCAACTCTGGAAGTCTAATTTCAAATCTACTTTTGTGTTTATTGAATATATCTGTTTGTTTTTGTGTAAACAAGATCATGCAATAAAGAAGAAATAGCTATATTCAGTGAATAGAAAGAATATTTCAAAAGTGTTTTTAATGTGTACTAGATAGGAAAGTGGCATATACCCCGATAATCTCCTTTGTCTAAAAAATATGAAGAGAAAAAAGGAAAGGAATCATGTGAAAATGTTGAGGTATTTTAGTTGCTTTTCTTTTCTTTTATATTGATATGTGAAATGTAAATCATTTCTATAATCTCTATAACAAGTACTTACAGAAATCAATAGTACGTCCCTCCTATAGTATTTTTATATTTTTAATATATCTGTCTAGTTCTTTTAATAATAATCTTTTCTGTAGTGAAGGCTTGCACTGCAGTTACATTGAGAATATACTGTGGATGGCACATTTTATAACTTGAAAGTAAACAGAACACATCGAATTTCCTCTTCCTATTCCTAGGCTCTCTAATATTGCTGGTTATTGGGGTGAAATCTATGTCTAAGTTTCTGTTAAGAGGATCAAATGGGAACGAGACAAAAATGATGATTTGAAAAAGAAGAAGCATTACCCTAATATTTTCTTTCACCCATTACTCCGGACCAGTCAGTAATTTTGCTTATTCCTTTGTAAGTCTTATTTACCTTTTAAATTGTTAATTATTTTTGAATTATCAAGAAATGTAAACAGATTTGTACAGTTGAAGGTTTTTCTTTAGCAACAGTTTTTGTCTTCAGGTTTTGTTAACGTGGAACTTAACACTTACCAAAAACACAAATTGCACAAAAGAACAGTCTAGCACATTTGTTTTTATATGAATAATGGTAATCTGATATTTGAAAAATCTAATATTTTATCAAAATAATGTATTTTGAGGCTTAACTTAAATAAAAATTCTATTGAATCCAAAAAAATAAGTGTATAAGTCAGGAGAGTTTGTATATTTTCACTGATATTTCAAAAAGACTATTTGTAGTTGGCAAGAGATAGATTTAGAAGTCATCTAAAACATGCATAAATTTGTTCTCAGAAAAACTTTGTTCTTAAATAGTTGGGGAACTAGGGGAATCATTTTTGGTACCTATACATTTCTAAAAGCAAAAGAAAATGTATCCTATGTTCTTTTGATAGCAGACAGTTTTATCATTTAAAATATTCTTCCAAAATAGCATGCCGATCATACATATGAGAAACAGCAACGCTCAAAATAATGGCTTGGCTACTCACTCACCAATCCTCGCTAGTGACAGTTTCCCTTGTTATACCTGAAATGCAGCTCACCGCGCTCAGAGCACGATGCCAGATGAAAAGTGCACATTTTTTTCCGACATGAGTGAAAACTCATTGGGAAATTTCGTGAACTAAGTAGGAAATTATACAGTGCAGTGTAAAGACCTCCAGTATGGAGCTGTAGTGGCGTTTGAACTCACACTTTAAGAGATATTTTTCTGCTAAATATTTCTATGACAATGAAACACCACAATAAATTTCAGAACTCTAGAAATGAGATCTGCTTGGAGAGTATTATAAAATGTGGATTTTCTGTAAACATTTGAAAAGACATATACATCTGCAAACAATGATGCATGATAGAATTTGTTCAAATAAATGACATCGATCATTTGAATTATGTATTAAATTATTCTTCCTTTGGCCAAGTAGTCAGATATGTCTGCAGTCCCATATATAAAATTATCAGCTAGTCACTTATTAATGACATATTCAGTCATATATAATATAATCATGTAATATATGTTACTATATCAAGAAATTAAATATATCTAGATATACAACCCTGAGGGAAGCAAGGGAGGGAGGGAGAAAGAGAGAGAGAGAGAGAGAGAGAGAGAGAGAGAGAGAGAGAGAGAGAGAGAGAGAGAGAGATCAATCTTTGGAAAACATGAAGAAAAAAGTATTTGAATGTATCTTTCTCAAAAAAGAACCATATTGTGTTAAGCACGATAAATTAAGAGTTTTATGGAAATTTAGAGTTTGGTAGAAATGAAACAGTGGAAATGGTAAACATTCATTGAATTCTTACCTTATATCATGGTTCGTGTTGAAAATTTACAAATTTCTTTTCATTTCATCAGTATAAAATATTTAGTTTTTGAAGGTTCTTAAAGTAACATCTACTACAGTGCCAAGTAAGATGTGGAAACTGAATCTCAGGACTAAACTGAAATCTTTCAAAAGTGTTGCAACTTTGCCTAGTGATTTTTTAATTTCTCACTTTTTCATAACTTGAGGACTAGAAAGAATATTTAAAATACCACTGCTTGCGTCATTCCTACACGTGTTAGATCCAATTACGTACTTCATTTTATTAAATATGTGATTTGAATAAAACTTTATGTAAGATTAAGTCTACCACTTTAATAAATATTAAAAACGTTTTCATTGCACTTTAAATCTTTCTCTCTCTCACACACACACACAGACACACAGAGACACACACACCCCTTGGCATGAAACCGTGTTCTGAGAAGTGAAAATCTCAGTTTACAGCAATTTTCTCTACATAGCTTGTGTAAATGACATATTCTTTTTGAGATGTAATTGGACAAAATTTAATGACCCAACTCCCTTCTCGTTCTATGAAAAACTCATAATATTCAGTAAAAAGAATTACACCACCAAGAAAATACAACGTCATAACAAAGACCATGTGTTTACAAAAGTATTTTCCAGGACCAAGACACTGAACATCTTACTTAGACTCTCTGTATTTTGAGTCCAACATAACTTATGAAGTCCTCTTTCTCCTTGAATATTGAAATGGGGCCGAAGCTCAGCAACTTATGATTATGTAGAATGGTAATTTTATGGAGGGTCAATTTTGTGCACATTTTTCCTGGAATAAATCTGAGGGGTAGCGATGTGCTTGACCCATTTAAAGGTGGAAGGTCGTCAGTATTTAGTTCATAATCCCCAGTATTTAGTTCACTGACTGCCGGTTCCTTCCTCAGCGGCCCTTGAATTTTCTGCACACTGTCCTGCTGGCTGCTTTCAGAGTTGATGTCCATACAGACCAAGCGCTCTGCTCAGCATGTAGGGCTACCGTCAGGACAGGGGTACTTCTGCTTTACTTATTACTTGTGCTACTTTTAAATTTGCCACAAGCAAAAGGAACTTGGAGGGAAACATGCATATTTGTCCATTCAGAGATAAGAACCTGCAGTTTTCAGTGGAATTGCAGATAATATAACCACATACCTGTGAGTAATGAACCCACATACCCCTGCTTCACACGCAGAACCTTATGAGGAAGATGATGCTCCCTCTCCACTCATTATTCATTTGATGCAGTCACAGTGCTCCCCAACAATCATCATTTTCTAATTTATTAGATATTAATTTTATATGAAAATCAACAACTTCAAAGCCCTGATTGAGCATGTTCTACACTGCGTTAATAAAAAATTAAGTAAAAGTTATGGCATTATATCATGGTACTTTATAAATAATTAGGCAGGATATGTAGTGTTTACTTGTGGACTTGTACAAAAATTATGAATCTTGTAAAAATGTGTAACTTTTCATTTTATCGAAGGAATAGACAATGTAGTGGAAAGAATGAGGCAGAGCATAGATTATTTAACATAAAGGACATAGACACCTCTATTCAACACCATTCTTAACTGTTTCATGGTGATTAAAATGACAAAGATTAGACTTCCTGTCATTTACACCTTTGGTTAACAGTGCAAGCCAATAAGGCAGAAAGATTTCTAAAGTACTTATGCTTAAGAATTATCATGAACTGGGTGTGGTGGCTCACGCCTGCAATCTCAGCAGTTTGGGAGACTCAGGCAGCAGGAGTGCAAGTGAAAGCCCAGCCTGGATCAGTTAGCACCCTAATGAGACCCTGTCTCAAAATAAAAAAATAAATTATTACAAAGGGCTAGGAATACAACTTAGTGCAAAAGCCTCAGATTCAATCCTCAATACCACAAAAAAGAATTAATTTGTGCTATCACCATTGTAAGTACAACAGACAGATTCAAAGAAATAAACAGCACACACTACCTGTATTCAGGATTTTCTCTGAAGCACATAGTTATACTCTTGCGGAACTTATAGTTAAGTAGCATGGTTAAAATGTGTTTTATTATATTCCTGTAAAACTTTCAGACAAATCAAACAATAAACCCACAGCCGGGTGTACCTTATTGCGGTGTAGCATGCCAGGCCCCTTCCCAGCTGAGCCAGGCATTTCCCTTGATGCCACACTTCTCTAAGTTGCTGGCATGGCCTCTGGATGTCAGAGCGAGGAAGGTGGCTACTCGAGGCTGATGCATTTTTAATAATGACAACCCTGAGATACCTGGTGGTGGAAATTGCAACTGATGCCGAGATGATTAGCATACGTTCCAGCTGCAGCCAGCCCCTCCGCTGATTTCCCTGATGAACTGTGAACCTCCGAAGTGTTTTGCTGACCTTTTGTTGAGTGTGCTTTTCCAGAATTCCCACATGGAAGAGTATGAAATATATTTAACTCACAGTGGCAGCTGTCTTTTGCTTACAGGTTAACTTGGGTGGTGATGGCACCTGGATCCAAATCATTGCAATGTCTTCTTGGATTGAAAAAGATAGTAAAAGTCAAGGACAGGAACAGCTCACTTCAGGTTATAAATCAGTTCACTGAATCTAAAAATTCTGCAAGACCTAAACCACCAAATATGGCAGGTCTGTTTAAAATAGCTAAAATAGAAATGACAGTCTAGTAATTGTTCTAGTGCTGCTACCACTGATCCAAGCAGTTTCACAACATTGAATTGTCGTGGTGACATTTCTTATATTTTTAAGCAAATCACTTTAATTCACAAATTTCTTGTTACAATCGGCATTAAGCATGCAAATAAGGTATTATCTCTATTATTGAAATTGTAAAGAACTGAACCAATAATATCATAATCAGAGAATTTTAAATTATTTTCACAAAAGCCTACCTTTAAAGTCTCTCCAAGGAAATTTCTATTAAAGTGTATATACGCCATATCCTTCTGATAAAATCAAATCACCCCAAAGAGCACATTTTGAAAATCTATAATACCCACTAATAGATTGTTCTTAAACTCTTCGGATAAATGACAGCAACCACAATGAAAATTTTCAAATGATATTTATATCATTTTGTGGAGAAAAAATCTATCCCCAAAGACTTGTAGAAATAAATGTTCTATAGTTTGAAAAATAGAGACCTTGAAGTGTAAAATTTTATTTTGAATAAGATAATACTGTAGAAGGAGGAAAGTGGTCATACAAATCAAGTGATATATTTCATTTGCCGATATAGTCATTTAGCAAAGTGCTAAAAAAGTTACTAATTTCACTCAGTTACATGAAGAAGCAACATGAGTTTGAAATGCTGCCACTCACGTTTTATTTATGCGTATATTGGGTTCTGGGCTGTTTTCTTCAGTCGGTCCTGCTTGGTCGATCCTTGCAATAAACCTAAACAGTATTATTCACTCTGTCTTTCAAATAAGCCTTGTTTTACGGCCCTACCTGAAATAAAATTGTCTCTTTCCTTGACAGTGTTTTTCTTTAAAAAAAATAGAATCAGCTAGTCCAGTCAATCACATATAGCATGTTCAAGAAGATGAGATAATTACCTGAATTTACAGGTTAATATAAAAAACTGACAGTTAACAAAACAGTATTACTATCTTCAGTGAAGTAAATTAGATATACAAACTGAAATATGACACGGTTTCTCTTATATGGGAAGCCCTAATTATAAATAAAGAGCAGAATAAGGGATAGGAGGAAATGGGGTGCGAGATCTTTGTCCAGTGGGAAGGGGCTAAAGACATGGAGGGAGAGGCAGGAGGGAAGGGAGGAGATGAAAGAAAGAGTGCGCATATGTTGCTACACGCAACAAATCAGCAGGAGGAGTGGAAACAAGACTGCAAACTGGACTGTGAAAATTCAAACCAGACTTGGGCTGGGGATTTAGCTCAGCGGCACAGCGCCTGCCTGGTAAACTCAAGGTCAGGAGTTCGGTTCCGGGTACCAGAAAAAAAAAAAAACAGAAAAAAACCAAAAAATCCAAAACAAACAAAAAAATTTAAACCAGACTACTAACAATAACCTTCATATATTTCTTCATTTAACTAGAATATTCATGTAAATATTAAAAAGTATAGTAATTAAAATCTCATAAAATTTAAAAATTTAAACAAACAAGTTTTTAACTTAATAATTTTCCTACATATTCTTTTGTGTTTCTAGGTAGAGAGTTATAGTATTTCTGCACAATTTCTTTTTCTTTATAATTCCTAGACTTTGCTGTACTGTTTGCTTTTTCTTTTTTTCTTTTGCTTCATTGCTCTGCTCTACCTGGGTCTTCCACTTCAGTGTTAAGCAAAAGTTGGGATGGTGAATAGCTTTGTGTCATTCCACAAGTTTAAAACAAATCTATATTTTCCACTATGTACAACTTTTGAGACAGACTATTTCCAGACAGAATGTAACTTGCCAAGAAAATTCGCTTCTATATTAAGGTGTAGTTATTTATATCTTGATTACTGGTGTTCTCAGGAGTCATTTTTCATCTACCTCAGTAATTTTCATTTCCTTCCGATTTGTTGATATGTTAATGTCTTGAGGAAACTCCAGTTTGAACATAATATATTTTGTTCCCATTTACAGGTTGCCTTATGTCATGGTTCATATTCAGATGTCCTCCCAAAGCCTTGTGTGCGCGCAGCTGGAGCTTTGGTGGGGGCGATGAGACCGTGAGGCTGCACCTCTCATCCCTAGATCGGTCCACTGATGGGTCTGCAGCTGGCTGTGGCGCTGCGGGTGAAGCTTGGTGGGGGAGCTGGGTCGTGTGCGGCCCGGCCTGGAATGGTTTGCGTTCATCCCCATCCTTGAACCCTGTTCCGCTTCCTGCATGTCCTGCCGTAAGCTGCTCGTTCTCTGCCAGGCCCCTCGGCCATCCCACCCTGCTTCGGAGCCTCCAAGATGGCTGAGGGTACCTGCGGTTGTTTCTGCACACTCGGTTGTGTCTCAGTGATCCACAGGTCTGTTTTTGCGACTCTACCGTTCTGCTTTTATCAGCATAGCTTTCTAGTTCAACTTGAGATCCGGGATTGTGATGCTTCCTGCTTTCCTCTCATTATTCACAGCTGTTTTGGTTATCCTTGATTTCTTCCATTTCCATACATACACTAGGATTGTTCTTCCCTAGTTTTGCTGAGAATGTTGTTGATATCTTGATTAGAATTGCATCATGTCTATGTAACATTTTTGGTATTATAACCATTTTGATAATGTTTGTCTTCCTATCCAGCAATAGGGGATAGGTTTCCATTGTCTAATATTCTCTTCAATCTCTTTTTCAAAGTACTATGTTTTTGTTACAGAGGTCTTTCACTTCCTTGGTTAGGCAAGTTCCAAGGTATTTATACTACTGAAACTACTGGGAGTAGAACTGTTTCTCCTGTTTCTTTCCCTGTGCAGGAACTCGGTGTGTGTGTTGTTACGAATCCTGTTACTTTGCTGCATTTGCTTATTATTTTTAAGAGTTCTGGTGGAGATTTTTGGGTCTCTTACATAGAGGATCCTGTCATCTGCAAATGCCGATGATACTTTCACATGTTACTTTCCTGCAGCTATCTCTGTTATTTCTTTGTCTTGCCCGGTTGATCTGGCTAAAGCTTTGAGTACTATGCATCTCTCACTTTGTTCTAAAATTGAATCAAAATAGGTAAAATACTTAGATATAAAAGCAGAAACACTAAGTCTGTTGAAAGATAAACTACCCTTAAAGACACAGGTACTGAGAAGGACTTTATGGACAGTATCCAAATTGCCCAAGAAATAACACTGAGAATCAATAAATGGGGTCACATCTAATTTAAAAACATCTGCACAGCAAAGGAAATAATTGAGTGAAAAGTCAGCCTACAGATCAGAAAAAAAATTCGACAGCTACTTTTCAAACAGAGAATTACTATCTGGAATATATAAAGATCTCAAAGAAATTAAACTGATAAAAACACTCATCAAAAATAGACATTGAAATCCATATTCTTCTCAAGAGAGGTATAAATGACCAATAAATAAATGAAAACACATTAAGCACCTGTGACCACTCGAAAATGCGATTCAAAGTAACACCGAGATTGCATTTTACTCTAAAAAGAATAAGTTTTATCAGGCACTAGAAAGCAAAGATGGCAATATTGTGAGGAAAAGAGCCCTTTTACATGTCGGTGTATGCTAACATGTTGGTGGGAATGATAACAAATATTACCAAAATGTAAATCATATGCAGATTCCTCAAAAATGAGAAATAGAAATTCCACTTCACCCAGTGATACCTTTGCTGAGTATCTTCCTAAAATGTTAATGACATGACATTATTAAACCCCAAATACACACATATACATAGCAGCACAACTCATAAGAGCTGGTCTTTCAAGGAGACTCGATTTCTAACAGCAGATAATTTCATTAAGTAAATGGAGTACCACACTGCAGTACCACTCAGTAACACAGAAGGAAAAGCTTGAGTCGTTTTTAGAGAAAAATGGATGACCAAGACCATAAAGCTTAGTAAAATAAAACAGGCACAGAAGGTAAAGTATTGCATAGTTTCTCTGATATAAGAAACTCAAAAGTGCAAGTAGTGTAGAAAAGCATGAAATGTGCAATGTTTCTGCTTTCTCATTCTGTCATTTCTTTCAGTCCGCGTCCATCACCAAGCTGGGCTGTTCTACCACCCACAGCCACCGTGAGATTCTGTACTACTAGCTGCTTTGCCCCGTCAACCCCTCAATCTCACTGTGACCATTTTCCCAAATCCTTTCTATAAATTGACCTTGCACACAATTCTTAGTTAATAGATGATCACATTTTCCTCTTCTAAAGCTTTCTGCCTGCAAAAGTACACAATGGATACATTTTATGCAAACTGAAATTAAATCCAAAATCTTCGTATACGTACTACTACTTCGAGAAGTATTATGCGGCCTCTCTACTTTAATCTGTATTCTCCAGCAAATTTGTCCGTCGTTCCATCCCTGGAACCCTTCAGCAGCATGCCTCCACTGGGGTCTGGATGGATCCCATCCACTAATTTCAATTTTCTTATAAAGGCTCTTCTCTGACACATCTGGCTTCTCCTCCGTGTGCTCTTTCTGGAAAAGTACAATCCACTACTCTCACCAGGCTTTTCTTACCTATTCATTGATTTCTTTATTGTCCTCTCTTGTTTTAAAGCCACTGACTTTTTAACGTTTTTGTCTCTTACTTTCGCAGCACACTGTAAACTTCACAAGGACAGGAGTCTTCCTGCATTCCAAAGACTGCTCCCGCTGCAGCATCGTGAGGAGCAGTCGCTCAAATACATCACAAAGCTGAGCTGTAGTCCTTTTGAACTTGAATGCAGTATATTTTATGTTAATGACTTTAGTAACCTGAAAGAGTCTTTCATTACTTTAGCAGCTAAAAGTTAAGTTCAAAACAATTTGGGGCTTGATTGGGTTAGTTAAACCCTAGGAACTAATTTTTCCTCTATAAAGGACAGATAAAAATTTATGCTTTTATGGTTAGACACAGTTATACAAAATATCTTCATACATGAGAACTTACGTAAAATTTCACTAATATATGCCACTGAATGAGGACTTTCCCAAAAGGTGGAAGTGGTGAAGTACATAAATGGGGAATGTTAGTTTATAAACAAGGTAGAGATTAAGAACTGAACTTTTTAGTGGAAATTTAAGGTAATTATTTGCCTATAGAATTTCCTATAAACTGTTCATGCTTCCAGAATGCTTTAAAAGGCCACAAGTGTAAAACTTACAAAATAAAACACATTGAATATATATATTTCATCCTCTTCCTGCCAGCGTTAGTCAGGAAAGTCTTCCCAATTACTTCATTTAATGACTTCTAGCTTAGGGATATCATTTTCTTTTCTTAGTAAGCTCATTATTTAACTAAATTAGCCAACCTACCTCTATCTCAAGAGCTCCCTCTGAATCTACTTTTTTAAATGTTTCAGTGTTAACCAATTTCATAGATGCATTCTCCAGATGTTATTATGGAGATGATTTTTGTTTTTTCAAAAGCTGTTTCTTGTTTTACAATCTCTTTAAGGTGATGACAGGATTTTGCAGAAAGATTTGATTTATATTCATCTTTTTGTAATGGGGTAGGAATAATAATGGTATTGCTCTAATAAGATTACTCATGAATGTAGTTAAACCTTATTAAACTGACGTATTTTATAATAATATTGTGAGATGCACATAGGAGCCAATTCCATAAAGCCATTAAGTAAAAACAGGACCCAGAGTCAGGCATTGCTGGCTGTGAAACTTGGCTAGCTGTTCAGTTTCATCTGTGTAACCTACAGCACACTGTTACATAACAGTTACAAACGATCTGGGATTTTATGGTGTGTCAGTGAACAAGTTATTCTGCTGTTGTTCTGTGGATGCCGGTGGATGTATGCTGTTCAGACTTGGAAAATGCTGTGTTTCAAGTAACAGCAGACGTCATGAGCGCCTCACTGCATGAGTTTCCCAGGTTCCCCCGCTCCCCTCTCCATGGTGCATCTGGGTTTACACATCTCACCTAGCTGATGTGTATCTGAGCCAAGATAGGCAAATCTGTGGAGCTCTATTCTTTTAAAATCAAGCCTGTTCAACCTTGCCCAAAAGAGAGATATTACATATGGTTTACTGGATAGCTAGCAAACCTTGAGTCGTCGCTGGTGAGGAATGCTGTATCTATTTTCCAAGGACATTTTCTACAGAAATACTGTTTTTTAAAAAAAGAAAATTAAAAAGCTATAAAAATGATAGTGAATTTTTAAAAACACGATAGGAAATTAACAATAGTTATTATATTGTGAATTGTTATATTCAAAGTAGTTGCTCAAATTACCACATATAGGCATTCAAGACTGATCAAACAATATAAAAATTAACTATTCCTTTCAATGAGCTAATAGAAAGTATTAGGACAATTATCAGAGCTATCATTTATATATTTTCCTTCCTTCTTTCCTCCTTACCCATCCCAGTTGTTCTTTCCTTTTGAGCAGTTTCTTACCCTTTCACTATATCTATTGTACGTTTTGGATCTTATTTATTATTTCAGGTTTTTTTTTTTTTCTTAGTTTTTTTTTTTTCGTTATTTTTTTTCCTCTCCCAGGAATTGAACTCATGAACTTGCACTTGCCAGGCAGGTGCTGTGCCTCTGAGCTAAATCCCCAGCCCCTATTTCAGGTTTTTATGCTAGGGAGAGAATACTATGTTTACAAATGAGAGTCTGATTTATTTCATTTATGAGTATAGCCCCTCATTGGATCAATTTAGCTATGAAAGCTTCAAATTTATCTTTCTTTATAGCTGAGGAATATTCCATTGTATATAAATGCTACATTTTTAAAAATCTATTCCTTGGTTGATGGGCACTTGCGTTATTTCTAAGATTTAGGTATTACAAATTATGCTGCAAAAAACCAGCATATATATCCCTGGGCACACATATATCACTGTGGTATGACATCCTTAAATACTCCAGGACATTTCCCATATACATCCGGGAAAATACTCAGAAGTGGAATAGCTGGGTTGGACCTCAAATCCTTGTGTTTTGAGGAATCTCCACACCACTTTCCACAGTGGTTGTACCAGTCTGCACTCCCAACAGAGGGGAAGGGTTCCTTTTTCCCAACAGCCCCACCAGCATTTTTATTGGTTGATTTTTTGATGCAGCCATTCTTTCTGGAGTGAGATGGAATTTCAGTGTTGTTTTAATTTGCATTTCTTGAATGCCCAATGATGTTAAACATTTTTTCATATATTTATTTGCTGTTTGTATTTCTTCATCTGAGAAGTGGTTATTCATCTCAAATGCCCATTTTTTGATCAGATCTGTGAATTTTGGGGGCCTGATTTTTTGTTAATTCTTTATATGTTCTAGGTAGAAGTCATTGGTCTGAGGAACAGTTGGCTAAAATTTTTCCCTAGTTTGTGGGTTTTCTTTTCACTCTGTTGGTGATTTCTTTTTATGTGCAAAAATTTTTAATAAGTTGTGATCCCAGTTGTTGATTCTTTGAGGCATACCCTGTGCAGTTTGGTTTTTGTTCGTGAAATCTCTGTCTTCCCCTATATCTTCAAAATTTCTACCTATTTTTCTCTTCCCCTAGATTTAGTGTTTTTATTTTAATATTTAGATCTTTGATCCATTTTGACTGTAGTTTAGTGCATGGTAATAACCTTTCATAGGTTAGTTTTAGTCTTTGACATGTGGAAAACCCAGTGTTTCCAGCACCATTTATTAAAGATCCTATATTTCTTCCAGTGATCATGTTTGGCCCCTTTGTCAAAAGTAAGGTGGCTGACCATGTTTGTAGTTGTGTCTGCATTCTCTAATCTATTCCACTGGTCCTCAGGTCTGTTTTTCTCCAGTATCATGCTGATTTTATCACAGTAGCTTTGTAGTATGATTTCAAGTCGGGGATTGTGATGCTTCCTGCTTTGCTTTTGCCATTCATGATTGACTTTACTACTCTAGGTCTCTTCTGGTTCCAGATGAATTTTAGAAATGTTTTCTCCAGATCTGTGAGGTATGCTAATGGTATTTTGATTGGGATTGCATTAAATCTGTATAACAGTTTTGACAGTATGATCATTTTCACAATGTTGGGTCTTCCTATCCATGAGCAAGGGCATCTTTCCATTTTCTGAAATCCTCTTTGATCTCTTTTTTCAGAGTACTGTAAATTTCTTTTGCTTCCTTTGTTAGATTGATTCCTAAGTATTTCATTTTTTTTTTGTTTTTTTTGGATGCTTTTGTGAAGTGTATGGTTTCCCTAATTTCTCTCATGGTGAGTTTGTTGTTTGTCTACAGGAATGTTTTGAGTGTCGACTTTGTATATTGTTATGCTAATGAATTTGGTTATTAACTCTAGAAGTCTTTCTTTAGATTTTATAGGGTCTTATTTATACAGTATCATGTCATCTGAAAATAATGGTAATTTCACTTTTTCCTTTCCTATTCTTGTTCTTTTTATTTTTCTCTGTTGTCTAATTGCTCTGGCTAATGTTTCTAGAACTATGTTGGAGTGGTGATAGTGAACATCCTGGTCTTGTTCCTGATTTTAGAGAGAAAACTATCAGTTTTTGTCTATTTAGTATGATGTTGGGTGTTGGTTTGTCATAGATGGTTTTTATCAGATTCAGGTAATGACCATCTGTTCCGATTTTCTGTAGGGTATATTGAGGATTTTTGAATCTATATTGGAGATTGGCCTATATATATTTTTTTTTTTTGATTGGGTCTTTCTCTGGTTTTGCTATCAGGGTAAACATTTTCCTCCAGGAATGAGTTAGGAAAAATTGTTTCCCTTTCAATTTCACTGAAGATTTTGAGAAATACTGGCTTTAAATCTCCTCTAAATTTCTTGCAGATTTCAGCTGTGAATCCACTGGGAGCTGAGCTTTTATTTGTTGGTAAATTGTTAATTACATTTTCCAATTCATTGACTAATATTAGATTATTCAGAATTTTTGTATCTTCTTGATTCAGCTTTGGTAATTCATATGTTTCAAGGAATCTGTCCTTTTCTTCTGCATTTTCCATCGTACACAAATAAAAATTTTCAAAGTAGGTATTGATGACCTCCTGAATTTCCACAGGATCTGTAGTGGTTTCACCCTTTTCATTCTTTATTGCATGAATTTTAATTTTTCCTTTCCTTTTTTGATAAGGTTGGCTATGGGGATATCAACTGTATTTATTCCTTCAGAAAACCAACTCTTAGATTCATTGATTCTTTGTATTGTTTTCCTGGTCTCAATTGCATTACTTTCTGCTATGATTTTTGTGATTTCCTCCTTCTTTGGGAAGTGGTCTTGACTTCCTCTTCTTTTGCTAGAAGCTTGAAGTGAATTAGGTTGTTTATCTATGCTTCTTCTGTTTTCCTGATGTGAGAATTACCAACCATAAATTTCCCTCTGAGGACTGCTTCCATTACATTCCACAGCTTTCAGTAAGTTGAATTTGCATTTTTGTTTGATTGTACACATTATTTAATTTCTTCTTTGGTTTCCTCTGTATCCCCTTGGTTGTTGAGGAGGGTGTTATTAATTTCCATATTTTATGGAGTATTTGTAGTTTCTTTTGTCAATAATTTCCAATTTCATTGCACTATGTTCAGATATTATGCATGGGATAATTTCAATTCTTTTACATTTACCTAAGCATGTTCTATGTGCTAGTATATGGTCCATTTGGCAGAACATCCCATATGCATCTGAGAAGAATGTGTATTTTGATGTTGTTGGGTGGAACACTCTAAATGTCTACTAAATCCATTTGTTCACAAGTTTGGTTCAGTTCTGCTATTTCTCTGCTAATTTTTTGTCTAGTTGATTTATCTCTTTGTGACAATGGTGTGTTAAGATCCCCCATTACAATTGTGTTATTGCTTATTTGATCTTTCATGTCTATTAATATCTGTCACATATAGTTGGGTGCTGCTGTACATGATGCATATACACTTACGGTTGTTAGCTTTTCCTCTTGAAATTTTCCCATAACAAGTTTATAGTGACCTTCTTTAACTCTTTTGATCATTCTTGGTTTGAAGTTTCACATTCTTGGCAAACAGACTAGCTACTCCTGCTTTTTTCTAATATATAATCTGTCAGTTCTACTACTTACAGGCTATATGAACATGTGGATTTAATCCCAATATTATTCACTCTCTCTTAAGCTTCTGTCTCATGTGCTTAGTAAGAGTTTTTAAAATGATCAGTTCCTAGGATTTTAAATAAAATTAAGTTTATCATACATAAAATACATCAGATACAAAGAACTTAATTAACATTAAATACTCATAAGGATTGAGCATCTACATTACAGATTCTGGATTACATTTATTACTTCAATAACTGCCTCCATTTGTTCAGTGTGCAGAAAATGAACTTCGTTGTTTCTCAAAGTAAACCCCTGAAAGCCACATCCAGATACTGCATTATAAAACTTTCCCTGTACTTCTTGTCTATGGTCCAATGTCTCTTATCATATCCTCGTTATTCTATTTTACAAAGAGTATTTTGGAAAACATTCATGAAACAACACTGTTAACCATAGGAAAGGTAAAATACTTGTAGCAAATGTGTTGACTCATTTCTCTACGTTCTGCAAGGAAGGACTTAGTTTCAGACAGAACTGAAAATTCTATCCATGTGGAATAATTCAGCTATTTTGGGTGGACCCAGGAAATGATCCCCCAAGTATGATATTGGGTGTGCTGCTTGGGAAGCACTGGGAACAGTGGATGCAAACAGAAGTCTTGTCTTAGGGTCCCTTGAATGTATAAAAGAAGACTTAGGAGAGATACCATCACCTAAAAAGGTGAACACATGGGCTAGCACCTACTATTTTGAGCACTAACCTGAAAGGTCTAACGGGGTGACAAGGTAACCTTCGCTCATGGTGGCTTTCCTTGGCTTACCCTCATAAACCTGCTGGCACCTCATTCCCAGAACCCTGAAGTCTTTATTCCTCTTGTAGCTTGGGACACCATAAAGTCTAATGTTCTTCCTCTAGTCTTTTACTGTGTGAGGGTCCGATGCATACATACATAGTAAATTTTTATGCCTTTTCTCTTGCATCTTTTTCTCAGCTTATTGCAGAGGTTCAACTTATCAACTGGTAATAGAGGAAAACTTTTAACTTCAGTGCACTGTGAACTACATTCAATATGCACCAATTCCGGAAAGAAAAAAAATAAAAGAAGGATTTAGGCTTATTACCATAAGCAATATTGACCAGGTTCAGCAACAATCTCCTTACTGGATAATAGAAGGTCTCCTTTTAGCTTTACACTGATATACATAATTGAGTTTCAACAGATGAAACAATACAGAAAATATTACAAGTGCAACATACACACACACACACACACACACACTAAGGTATGATATTGGGTGATGGAATACAACTAAGCCAGAAAGAAGGTTACATTTGAGCCACTTGTAAGGAAATGGATGGCTCTTGAGACCATAATGGGAAGCCAAATAAATAAGAAATACAAGGTTAAATATCATATGGTTTCTCTTATATGAGAAGACTAAATATTTAGTTCTTAGTCAGAGGCATAACGTGTCATTTTCAAAGCAGCATTATTTTGGTTCCTCCTCTTCTGCAGAATTTTTTTAACAATGATAAAATTTATTCAAACAAATAAAAGGGAATTGTGGAGAAGAAACTGATCCTTCAGAACAAACTTGGGGACCATGAAAGAGGAAAAAGAAAGATAAAGACCATCCCACAGAGGGCAGGACAGGCTCCTATGGGTAAAACCACAAGAGCCATTTCCTTAGAGTTTTATAAGTAACTTGAAGATTTGAAACAATGTAGCAAAGTGCATGACAAATTTATTAAGAGATCTATAGTTAGGAGCTTATTCTGAATCCTGATAAAATATTTCGCAAACATACTTCACACTTTTCAACCTTACTCACAAAATCAGTTCTATAATTTGGACTCCTTATAAATTCTGTAATTTAGAAGTTACATTTGTAAAGCCCACTTCTAAGTAACACTGTTAATGGTGCACAGGACTTAAGTATAAGTTAGAAGTTTGACAGCAAAGTAACTTAAACAGAAGACAATTTATCTACACACATAAATGTATCAACTGAGGGAAGAATATCTTTAGTTTTTATTTTTTAAGAATACCTTTAATAAGATGATCTATGTTCTGTTATGCTATTACATTCTCTCTTGTACACACACACACACACACACACACACACACAATTGTCATAGCAAGGAAAGAAAGTGAAGTCGTTTGACTGATCGGCCTAAATGGATTTCATGGGTTAGAAGAGGAGCAGCAACCCACAGAACTATGTTATCAGACAAAAAATTATATTCTGTAGCGCTACTGTGTGCAAGGTGCTGCCTTAGATACTTAGCATGAGTTAGAGGAGACAGAGGGGCAACGAGCCACTTTGAAACAGAAAAGCTGATAATTTAGTTAGGAAAATATGAGATATTATGAATAACTGTAATACAAAGTAAAATATAGTAAGACTCTCACAGATATTTGTGGTCAACCTTTGATGAGTAGGTAGCTAATATTTCTGCTACTTCCCTTGGGCTCAAGGCTATTTCTGCGGTATTCTCTGTATTTATTTCCTCCCTTGCACATTTTATATCCTTCTGTACATATTTCACTGCTAGCTAGCACTGAAAATCTTTTATCTTGAATGACCACAAACAGAAGGGAGGGAACATTTTACCAAAAAATTAGTGTAATGAATTTGGATACGTATAGTACGGTATAATACTTTGTGCTTTTAAAATAGAATATTGTAGGGGCTGGGGATTTAGCTCAGCGGCAAA
>NW_004955412.1:2136865-2207920 GCF_000276665.1 Chinchilla lanigera
AAAAAAAAAAAAAAAAAAAAAAATAGAATATTGTATACCTAAAATCCTTTGTGCAGCTCTTTCACTGATTACAATTTTATTGTTTCTTCTCCTATAAGATACCAAAAACAGTTAAGGAAGCCTCCTTAATTTTACTCCGTGTCAGTCACAGTTTGGTCAAAGAAGCAGAGCTCCCATGATTACTACCGAAAAGGAGACTTCTTATAGTAATTAGATGTTACCCTGATATGGAAGCCTCAGGGAAAGTGAAGTTACACAAAGGATGTTATAGAATAATAATAAAAAAGAGTAAAGTACTAGCCCACAGGAGGGCGATGCTAGAGCCTACACAGAAATCTGATGAGCAAGTATGCAGATTGCTTAAATGAGACTCTGAAGTGGGGGCTCAGTGAGGAATCTCAGGGGACTGTAACTTCGACAGAGTTACATCACGGTCAGGTCACCCGAGAACCTGGTAGTCATCCCAGAAATGCTGTTGTCAGCAGAGGCAACGACTGAGAAGAAAAACTGGGTCAAGAGCAGTAAGTGTCAGTATGAAAACCGCTGAGCAGGGTCATCTCACTGCAGCTCCTTCACGGCAGAGCTTGCTCCTTACATTTACATTCTGTAGAACACTCAAGTTCTTCTGAGGCCAACTCTATCCCAGAGCTTTAAAGAGAAGGAGGCCCTGAGAAATATGACACCTTGTTTCAGATACGTCAACGAGTAATATACACTGCAATCGATAATTTTTCAATTCACTTTTCATGCCTCTTTTGGTGGTCATATTTAACTTCCAAATGAAGATATATCATGGCCATTTGCTCCTTAACAGGATTTACTATATGTGCTACTAATAAATACATGTTATTCTGTTGCCAAAGAGAGTATCTAATGACTCATATGCTACTCTAAGTACAGATGGGTAATGCTTTTCCTACTGAAGCCAATCCAGTGTCTCTTGCATATCTAGTAAGCTAATACAGGGAATATTAACAGCTGTCATGTAATCAGAGTGAGACAAGAAAATGGTATGTGTGCACATATAACTATATAAATACAAAGGAGGGATGCCAGTACAATGGTTTGCATTTCCATGACTCGTTATGGCTTAAGGCATCCATCTATTATTTCATGGCTCTGTTATTCTGATATGGGGTAAATTTCCTTAGGCTAAAATGCTCTCTGAGTTCATTTTAGTGGAGACTCCCACATGTGTCCAACTTTTCTCTTGTCTTGGCCACATTACAGAGGAATGATCTGTGTTGGTTACTTTTCTCTCATTGCTGGGACAAAAAGCCCAACACCTAAATTTAAGGAAGGAAACGTTTACTTAGCTCACAGTCTGTGGAGGCTTCTTCTATAATTGGCCAGTTCCAAGGCAGAGGGGCATGGCAGAGGGCAACAGTTCCAGGTGGCAGAAGACAGCAAAAGCAACAAGAGCACAAGGGAAAGAGCAAGACTCTTTTCCTCCCTTATTTTGGAAACAGGCTATGCCCCCCAGGGTGGGTCCTTTGCACCAACACCATCTCCTGCCCTCCTCTTGCACAGGATGAGGATGTTTGCAAAGGGAGGACCCTGGTCCCCTGCCGAGCTGCTCAGTCAAACTTCGAAACTTCTCAAGTTGACACAAAGTATCAACCATTACACATTATGTCAGTTATATAGTGCAGTTACTTTATATGACTAACACAATTTCCATTTAAAAACATGTTTTATTATAACATGAGTGTGACTTAGACATGCCTGGGCCTGTTCCAAGCTCCTGTGGCGGCTGTTGGCAATATCCAGTTCCGTGTGGTTATGGTACGCACATCTCCACTTTCTTACTATCTCTTAGCTCAGAGTCACTCTTAGCTCTTGGACACCATCCATAGGTCTTAGGAACTTGGTCTCTTTCCAGCATAGCATCATACTTTTTCAAAAGTTGGAAGAGTCTGTTCCCAAGGAAGAGCCTCATTCCCCTTCTAAGAGACTTCTCTGTTTGTTAGAGCCATCTAGGTTATTGTTCTTCTCGATGGACTCAAATAAAACTGAATGGAAGATCAGTTATACAGTGCAGTATATGTGAAATCAGTTTACCTCTGTTACATAATATAATCTACCCATAAGGAAGAGTACAAGCACATTCACAGTTGCTCCCACATTCACTAGTGCTAACTTATAACTGGACCTTGGGAAGATCTCCGAATATTCCCAACCATAACTGACCATTGCTGAGATTCATAACGTCTGTCTTCTTCTCTCCTCTCAGCAGTTACCTCTGCTAGTTATGGCCACTGCACAGCTGGGTGACCCCAGCCATTGTTACCAAAACTCCTAGGACATTGCAGTGTGGCCTGCATTGGACGGCTGACACTCCACCTAGGTTTTATGATGAGACCCAAAAGGCCCCAGAATCTACTCTTCACAATAAAAACAATAACAAAAGAAACAAATCAAAGCCTGTCAATCCCCACAACTACAGATTCTGTCTACTGGCACCTTTGTTCATGTCTGAATCTGAGTCACTATCTAAAGAAGACAGAGTAAGCAATGCACCTTTTGCATGAAAGCCAAGTGAAGAGCAAAAATAGAATAGTCAACTGCCAACATTTTCCAGTCACAAACCTGCATAGTATGTCAATACGAGTCCCAAAGGTATAATGCATATGCTATATTGGTTTTATAACAATAAAATAAAAATAATACAACTTGATTGATCTAAATTTGTAAATATAAAACATTGAAGTTAAATATATCTGATTTTTATCTTAACAGAAAAAAATAAGAAAATATTAGTAACATCTCTTCAGTATTTTTTAAAGTATATAGTTGTTCCTTCTGTCTTACAGCTTCGTATTCAATCCCCCTTGACTTCCTAGGACATACAAATGAGAAACATGATAGACTGATTATGGCTGGGATAATACGACTATTACAGATGTTCTATATATATTTACTTGGTTCTAAATTAATAAAATGTGAACCCAATTACTCAAGAATATGACCTTTTTAATGTCCAAATAAAAGAGAAAATATCTTGCTCCTGAAATATATAATACACTTTTAAAGTAATTGCTCTTGAATAAATTGATATTTATGAGAAGTATAAGAAGTATAATTAGATTTCAGAATATTAAGAGAGATTTAAAAAGAGTAGACAAACTAAAATAAAAAGATAATGTACAATACTCTCTAAAATACTTTAGAATTCATATATTATTCAAATTTATTTTAAAATACACAATCGTGTTTATTTCTATTACTTTGGAGAATAGTATAGTAAGTAGTAAGTGGTAATTTTTTTATACTAATCATCTGACTTCTGTCTAATTTATGAAGTTTAATGTTTAAAACTAGTAGAACTTCAGAATATTTGTATGAAAGAAACTACAATGAATTTTTCTTTAGGATATATATTTCTGTCGTTTAAATATTTATATCAAGGTTGATTAATTTCTAATGTCCATACCAAAAAATAAATCAATAAACTAACACATATGATTTGAAAAACTTCTTAAGAATTACTAAAAAGTAAATTAATCTAGTTCAAGGAAGAACTACACATTTACCTCTGTAGTGCTTCCAATTTGTATTTTCTGCAGAGATTATTGCATGTTAACAAAATAGTAGTAATTAACACAGTGTGCCTGATCTCCAAGAATACCTACCTGTGAAAACATGAATGAGAACCTCAAAATCTAAATAAATGCTAGAAGGAATAATGTCAATATGAGAATATTATTTTGTATTTTTTAAATTTTAGATTTGATTAAAAATTATTAGCTGACATTATAAATCATGCATGCAAGTAACTAAATATGAACTATCAATTTTCCCTACTTCTTGCACTTGCAATTCAGAATTTTCTATCATGTGTTCCCCAAGATTTGTAAATTATGTTCTTGGTAAAATTATAACTCTGGAAACTTATTTTGTAATTGAAATGACAGAATAAATAATAGTATTTCCTAAGTTTTCTTGAGGAAAATTCATGCAATATATGAAGTCAAAATAAATATTCAAAAGAAAAAGCACTAGATTTAAAAAATGAACCTTAACTGTGTTTTTTCCCTGCAGTTGAACTTTTGACACTGCTCTGAAAAATGACTTAGAGCCTTACTTCCTGCTTTTTTCTCTACTTTATATAGACTTTCTGAAATTCATCTATGTCACTGAATGAAAACAAGAAAGTAAAAGAACCATATAACTGTAAAGATTATGGCTCTAACCTGATTTCAAGTTGGATGTTCTACATAGAAAACTGTCAGGTAGATCTACAGAAACCATATGGACCCCATTAATCAGGGACCTTTTTTTATTCACTGATTTCCATAGCCTTTTTCATCATCAGACTCAAATTTTATTGCATGCTGAATCCCTAAGGAGTCTCTTTATTCTTTTTCTTCTTCATGTTTTATAGAAAGATATTTTTAAACTTACATCTTTTGCTCTGAATTCTACCCCCATTAGCTGCTGTGCAGAGCTTGCTCAATAGCAAACATTTTCCTCTGTATAAAAGTATTTAATTTCAGTCGTACATAATGATTCATCTATGTCAGCTCCTTTTAACATGAAAATGGGACTTAGTATTATGGATAATTACAGTACATTTTTTGAGAAAAAATAACATGATAACAACATATTTATGCACATTTAAGTTTACAATTTCTTAAAATCTGTGTTGGCATGACAGTAATCTGCTTGAATGTTTAAAAAAGTATTCATTCTGTATCACGCTCAAGACCTTGTGATGAGGAGCCCCGTTTTCTTTGCATGGTGTGTAGTAGCAATGCACTAGGTATTTTAGATACAGAATGAATGTTTTATACAACAAAAGTTTGTAGGTTAGGGGCTGAGATGCAGCTCAGTGGCACAGTGCCTGCCTGGCAAGCACAAGGTCCTGAGTTCAATTCCTGGTACCAAACTAAAGTTTGTAGATTTATTATTTTAAGCTTATAGATACAAAAATTGGTTCAGAAAGCTGAGGAAATTTATTCATTAGTCTGAATATGCTAATATAGAGAATTAAAAGCTGGAGGTTCATTTGCTTATCAGTATTTTTTCATTTGAAAACAATTAGCTTTAATGCAGAGGACAAACTTAGGAAATTTAAAAACAAAATGTTTCACATAGCTTCACTAATTGAGCAAAAGCATACTCTACGTTAATTAAATCAACACATCAAATTTAAAATTTCCCGTAGTCTTGTTGCTATATAATCTACTGAGATGAACAAGTAGATGGTTAGAGAAACCTAGCTGTGTTTCAATCTCCATGTCCTCCCAACCCTGCCAGATATTAGTTAGATGACATAGACTAACTAACTTCAACAT
This sequence comes from Chinchilla lanigera, assembly GCF_000276665.1. Classification (NCBI taxonomy): domain Eukaryota; kingdom Metazoa; phylum Chordata; class Mammalia; order Rodentia; family Chinchillidae; genus Chinchilla; species Chinchilla lanigera. The sequence continues at coordinate 2,142,163 of NW_004955412.1, forward strand.
ACTAGGTCTTACAGAGTTAAATAAAATGCCATTATTTTCTGTCATCTAAAAATCTACTATAATATTTTTTGAACAGTGAGTTAATTGCTTGTTCAGACTGTTACTCTAAAGTCCTATAAAGCTGCAGATACTGGTAGTCATGCTTTGTGACTATGGAGAATTTAATCAGGTTAGACTCAAAGCACTCCAATATCTGCTTCCTGCATCTCATTTCCAAGTGAGTTAGGGCTTTACTTTTTAAAGGAGAAGTAATTTCTCTAACCCTATTTGTTGCAAACCGTACATAAGAGATTTGAGTTTGAAATGTAAACTTTCCATGAACATTTAAGACTGTAAGAGCGTATATTTTAGAAGTGATTTTTAAGTTATTTTCCTAAATATGTATGATTTATTTCTAGAATCGTGGTCCAAATGTCCTTTCTCAACAATTTTCCCCTCTTTTTATGAGACAAAGTATCTGAGAGTAAGAAATCAATAGTAGTGTGTGTGTGTGTGTGTGTGTGTGTGTGTGTGTATGTGTATGTGTATGTAGTTCAGGTCAAAACTTAGATAAGCTCTCAGATAAGCATACCATATGTGCCCTGTAACAAACAGTGTGCTTTGATGGTGATATATCCAGACTCCACTCTGAAAGCACATGGAAGCCTTTTGCTTTTGAAAACTTCCAGTATCTGGAAGTTTTAGCACTTAAGCAAATTTAGTGCATGTACCTTGTGCAGAATAGTAGTGCCCTAAAGACACTGCTAATCCCCAGAGTTCATGAGTATATTATTACATGGCAAAAGAAAATTAATAATGCAGATGGAATTTGGATCTTAACAAGTTTATTTGAAGATGAGATCATCCTGAATTAGCCAGGTGAAACCAGTGTAATCACAAGGGTATAAAAATTGGAAGAGAGAGGGAGAGGGATCACTTAGCACAAGCAAAGAGGATTTGAAGGTGGCAGCAGGGACAAAGTGATGTGAAGTGATGTGATGAAGTCTGGGTGATTGGCCATGAGGAAGTGGGACTATCAAGCAGGGGAGGCCAGGGACATGGTTTCTCTCCCAGGATCCCCAGGAATGAACCCGGCTAACATCTCAATTATAGCCAAGCGAGACCCAGAGCTGAGAACTGTGGAGTTACACAACAGTAAGTGATGATGACAGGATTATGTTATTTTGTTCTTCTGAAATAGTAACAATTTGTTACAACATTAGGTCATTAATGCGTGGTGTAATTATTTTTAATTTTTTAAATAAATGATAGAATTACCCTAACACCATCATTTCAGGAACACCACAGTTCCTCAATTACTTCATGTAAATAAGAAGGTTGATAGAAAAGAGTAAATGGCAGAAGATAAATTGCATCAGAAAACTCACATGAATGTTTAATATAAGGCAGTTAATATCCATTATTTGATTTAGTCCTTCAGATTTCTGAGAGGCAAAATATTCAAATTTATAATGCCACAAACATGAAAAATAATTTAATTATGCATTTTTAATCATCTGTCTATGCACAATTAAATTAATAATTTAGAGATTATGAGCTTACACATAACAAGAGAAATGACAAATGTATTTTAGCTAGATTATTATTTACATATATATGTAGAGCAGATGAATTTTCTTCTTAGATGAAAACAAAAGCCTCTCAACTTACAGATACACACTTGTCCTGGATTGCCTAGAGTTGGAACTTTGTATTTTGTTAGACTTTTATTTCTTTATCAGATAATTGTACTAAACTTCCAATGCATGTACATGATTGGTCAGTCTCATCACCCCAAGTTGGGAGTCTAGAACTTCAGTAGACTTAATCATTCAGACCTTGGAAACCACAATGAGGAAGTATAAAAGCCAAGTACACTAGCTGGTCATTTTGCTACACTGCACCTTTATAAGGTAAAAAGAAAAAACGTGGAAGGTACTTATCAGGGAGGCAGATATGGCAAAAGATTTTCTAATTCAAGGCACAAAATGTAGATGTCAAAATAAAAGAAAAAGGGGTTAAGTTTTCTTTAAAACCCTGGGATATAATTAACTGTATTTTATCAGTAGATTTTCCCCTAAAGATAGAATAGTAATCTTTGTATTTTATGCAAAGTTGTAAGATCAAATAAGTGTAGTGAGCAATAGAAAAATTATCCTTCTAAGTTCTTCAGAGAAAGAACGATTATGTTGAGAGAGGTTGAATCATCTTAAAATCTGCCATACAGGAAACCTGTATATTTGAGGAGAAAGAGGACTGACGTAACCCCAGAGCATGTGTTGGAGTGGAGAAGACAGGTGAGATATTCTAACTAAAAATGGCGGCAGGAAGCAGGAGAAGTGAATTCTCCCTTCCTCTCCCTTTTGTTCTATTCACGCCTTTAATAGATTGATGATGACCAGCACTGGGAAAGTCACTCCTTTATTACAAATTTAAAATGTTAATATCATCTGGAAATGCCCCAGAGAAACACTTAGCCTGGAAACCTTGTAACCGGACAATTTGACATCTAAAATTAGCCATCATAGGAAATCATATCCTCAATGTAATCAAGTTTTACTTAAACATTATATTTACTGTTACCTAACATTGGGTAATATTAATTTCCTTTTGTTCAGAAGGAAGTGTGACACTGCCTCCAAAATATTATATGTTTACATTGATATTTTCTGACCAAATTTCTAATTTATATTTTAGGATATGGTTATAACCTATAGCATCAGAGTTATCATTTAGTCTTTTCAATTCTGAAATGTTATATATTATTGTATTCAAATACTAATGTTGGATACAGATTTTCTTTAATCTGTGCTGTTCCATTACTTCATACGTGCCGCTAGTTACTGGATAGAATAAACTTTTTAAAATCTTCTCTATGTGCTTGGTTTCACTTAACATTATGGTCTCAAGGTGTATCCATTTTTTAGCCAACGCAATTTAAGTTTATCCTTCTTTATGGCTGAATAATACTCTACTGAATATACACATCATAATATCTTTATCCATTCATCTTTGGATGTACATAAAGACCACTGTAAAGATTGAGCTATTACAAGTCATGCTACAGCTAGCATGTATGCACTTGGGTGGATCATTGTAATATGATGTCTTTAAAGATACATTTAAAGGTGTCTTTGTGAGATACCTAGAAGACACAGAGCAGGATCAAATGGGATTTCCATTTTTAGACTTTTCAGGAATCTTTTTACTGATTTCCATGATAACTGTACAAGGTACTGCTCCTAATGACAATGTAAAGTTTCACTTTTCCCCATAACCTCACCACTGTTTGTTGCTTTTTGAATTCTTAGTGATAGTCATTCTTTCTGGAAGATGGAATTTCAGTCTTGTTTGATTTGCATTTCTTTAGCAGCTAACAGTGCTGAATAATTTTTCATGAACCTGTTGGCTGTTCACACTTCTTCCTTTGAGAAGTGTCTATTAATTTCAGTTTTCCAACTTTTTGATTGGCTCTTTTATTTTGGTTGGTCTAATATTGTTGGTTTTTTAAAAATATATTCTGTGCAAAGAGTACCTAGCAGTGTTCCCCCACATTTTTAGGTTGATTTTTCTCTCTGTTGTTTGTTTCCTGGGTGTGCAGAAAGGTTTTAATTTGATGTAAGATCATTTCTTGATGGTTGGTGTGACTTCTTACACAATTGGAAGTTACTTTTAGTACCTTTTTTCTTGCAGATACAAAATACCCGATGCTCAGAGTTAAACTAAGGAAAGGCTGATTTAGCTCACAGTTTATAGAGGTTTCAGTACTGCCCCAGGACAGGGTGATGTGGCAGAGGGGCAACCATTTATGGCTGCAGAAGACAGCAAAAGCAACAAGAGCGAATGAGAGGAGCAAGCCTCTTTTCCTTCCCTCATTTGTATGCAGGCTGCCCACGCTAGGGTGGGTGTAGCACTCATACCCCCAGTCCAACACTGGACAATAAACCAGTCACAAGCTCTAGATTCAGCCACCTCCGAAAGACCTGCTCTCCATGACCACATGAGACGTTGGGTGGACATCCTGACACAAACCATAACGTCTTTTATTGATATCAAAATAATTATGCTGGGGATGTAGCCAACAAACAAAATGTAATGTGTCATTTCATTTATGTAAGTTTTTTCTTAAATACAGTACACCGAGTTCTGACAGAGAGCAGAGGAACATTGGCTTCCTGGACGTGAGGTAGGGTGAGCACATACTCTAGAGATAAACTACAATTTCAAATGAAGATATCTGAGAGGATAATGAATAAGTTTTCCATCTTAATGTCGGTCCCCTCAAAAAGGTAATAATATGTAGTTATCGATTTTTATGTATATTTGTCAACATTTTTCCTGTGTATATTTTATCTTTGAGTACATAGTATATTTAGAATTAAATCTTGCCTTGAAATTCCAGGCCCTAATATCAAAATACCACTAGTATTTCTCATTTGCATCACTTGAACAGATGCTACATGGTTTGGCTTGTTTTTCCTCTTGACTCTTATAATTAATTTTCTGTATGACAGAGTAATTTTTCAAATTTTACCGATTTTACACATCTGGCCTTAAATCTTTTTCAAATCTCTGTTTGTAAATATAACCTCACATCTTTAACATGATCGATAATAGCATACAGGTGCTGGCTTCTCCATTTGCCCTGTATTCCACTTTACCCCCTGTTATGGGTGATACACTGTGTCAGGTTGGGGAGTCCAGAGGTTAGCTAAGTGACTCAGCAGTTCTGCATCCTGGGGTGAGAACACGCCCTTACCCTTCTGGGATGTTGTCCATTGTGTCAGTTTGAGAACTTTAGAAGGTTAACTATGTGACTCAGCAGGGAGCCAGGGTGCTTACTTTGTATACATCCTGAGCCTGTGAAAGAGGAGGGCCTGGAGATCATGTGAGTGCTACATGCCCCTTAGGTGTGGGCAGCCTGGTTACAATATAAGGGAGAAAAGGAGGCTTGCCCTCACTCCCTTTTCGTTCTTGTTGCTTTTGCTTTTTTCCACCCCCTTGAACTGTTGCCCTCTGCCATGAGCCACTCTGCCCTGGCACCACCCAAGTATGGACTGAAACCTCCACAGACTGTAAGCTAAATAAACCCTTCCTTCCTTCCTTTTGGACCTCAGGTTTTTTGTCTCAGCAATGAGAGATAAATAACCAAGACACCCTCTTATTCCTTGCCTTTTCGAGGTCTTTTCACAGTAATAATTTTTAGTTTTCCAAATCTGTCAACATTACACATACACTAGAACTATCCTTCAAGCACTCCCTCTGTCTAGAATGTGCACATCTCACCATATTCAGAGGTTTCTTTCTCCTTTTGTTCAGATTTATGCACGCAACCTTCTCAATAAAGCCACTGCAGCCTGCACAGCCCCTACTACTCTCTGTCGTTTGACCTGTATTAGTTTTTTAGAGTACTTACTGCTCCCTTAAAGTATATCAGTTAGTTTGTATTATTTTATTGCCAACTATAACAATGATTTATTAGAGTAGAAATTCTTAGTACTCCTTGGTTACAAAAATACACAAATAATTCAGTGGAAAACAATAGATGCCCCAGAAACAATCATCTCTATGTCACCAATAATGATTGCCATATCTGATAGTTCAGTGTAACAGAGAAAAGATGAGCTCCACAAACACTGATCTATACAGATAGATAAAAATGGGGTACATTTCCTTAATTTTTGTAAACCAGTGCCAGAATATAGAAATAAAAAAGATTAAAATAATTATCCTTCAAGAAATATAGCTTTATAATCTCATGATTTGTAGTACCCTAGAAATGTATGACACAGAAAAATTAAACCCAAGAAAATATACATAGTAGATATTTAACAAATAAATTATATTCATCAAGACATCATTAAACAGTACATTTGGAATATATTTATTTTTACTCCCAGGGATTAAATTCAGAATTTATAAATAGCTGACACAAAGAAAAGTCACATAAGTCAACACATAAAAAACTTAGGAGAAATACAGGTCACAATTCAAAAAAGGCATTTCTCACATGAAGGTACCTAAACTGGCTGTAAGAATTTCATATTCATTAGTCTTCAGAAGAATTTCAATTTTAAATCACGGTATGTTACCACTGCCTATATAAAGGTTGGTTGTATGTGAAAACATAAAACGGAGTATCAAACATTCTATGAGGAAGTGAAATTGGGTAGGGACTTCCTCCTGTGTTAGTCGGCTGTGACAAAATGCCTGAGAAAACTGATTCAAAAGAAGAGAAGTTCACTCCAGTTCATAGCTCCAAAAGTTTTAGCAAGGGTTGCCCAACTCCTGTGTTTCTAGACTTGTGGTGATCACAGCAGGAAGATGGGAGACACCTACATCCAAGCTACAACGCCTCCTGCACGTGTAATTGTACCGAGAACTTTTGAAAATTATTTGATAATTATTGACTTAAGTTAAACACAGGTATAACTGCGGCCTATCCACTGCATGTCTACACATATGTACCCCAAAGTGATCTGCACATGTGTTCATCAAAAGAGATTATAAACATTGCACAGCAGCGATAAAAAGAAGCAAATTAGGAACAATCAGTGACCCATTTGTTGCCAAATAAGGATATACTTTTGTGTACATTGACAAAATGAATGAGTGCAGTATGTAGAAAAGGAAATGAATAATTAAAATCTAGCCTAACAGCATAGATGGATTCCAAAATGAAAATATTAAGGCACAGTTTCCGTATACAAAACAATACATATTATTTATAAAGTTCAGCTGAAGTGAAGTTATTCTATAGTGCTATAAATTAGGGGATCATTTAATTAGGAGGGGGAGGATGCTGGTCACATAATGGGAGGGGCTTCTTGGAAGTTAGTACAGACATATGATTTGAACATGGAGTGCTTATTTGATGAACGTTTTTCATATTTATCTTATATAATGTCATAAACAGTTTACTCTACATAGATAGCCACTGTAATAGAATAGCTCCTTCTAGAATGCAACCAGAACTTTGTCTTTGAAGCTGTATATCACAGTGGTATTGTTAGAATTTTTAGATGTTTTGTGAATGCAGTTTTTCATTCGTGATATATAGTTCAATTTAAATATTATATCTTACAAACAAATTAATAGAGATTCCTCAAAAATTAAAAATATAGAACTAGCATGTTATCCACTAATAATCATATATATATATTTAAGTAATTTGAAAGCATATGTTCACTGTAACATATTTCCCAGTAGCCAAGAAATGGAAATAATAAACATACCTGTTCATTGATGAAGAAAATGAGGTAAATTCAATGGGTTATTATTTAACCTTTAAAAGGAATGAAATTTTGCAACTTGTATGACTGGGTCAAACTGGAGTACCTCATGTAAAGCAGAAGGAGGCAAACACAGAACATGACACCATATATACAATAAAGCCAGTGTAGTGAAGCTCATAGAAGCAGACAATAGAATAGTGGCTGCTGGGGATGTGAAAGGGGAGGCGGGAGTTCTTGGTCAAAGGTTCTAAAGTTTAAGTTATGCAAGTGAAATAAATCCTAGAGAGCAACTGTAGAGTATGCTTGCCTATAACTGACAATAGTATACTATGTATTTCAATTTTTGACATGGAGGTTGATCTTGAAATAAGTTTCCTAGTTACATGTTCAAAACTAATAATCTAACAACAGCAGCATAATCCATAAGTGGAACAGGAAAAGCTTTCAATGGGTATGGTTACTGCATAGCTTTTTGTGGTACATGTAATTCATATATGTGGATATATGTATCCCATATATATCATCCATATATATATGTATATCTATATCTATCTATCTATATGTATCCAGATGTGTTAGAAGGCACTTCCCCATATAATTATAATGTCCTAGAAACATGTACCAATAAAAACTGTGACAGAATAATGGATTCATCTTCCTTGGATCAATACATTAAGTATTGTAATTGAATACAAAGAAATATTTTATAACAATGGAAATATTCTACATCTTTATAGGGATTGTCTATAGACTTGTATAGATTTGTCAAAACAAAAAGTTAGAATATGTATATTTTTGTATATAAATTATTTTTCAATAAACAATTTTATGCTCCAAGTAGTATGCTTTACTTTCCTGTCTGTTGTTTAATTGACAGAATTTAACACATAGAAATTATTAGCAGAATATGAAAAGATAATTAAGTTTTGAAAATATTAGGAAATAGCACTGATTTTTAACTCCTGTCATTCTGAGAGCTAGACTCCAATTTAAGTGAAAGTTAAAAGTGTTATAGAATACATATATCTGTTACTCTCTGTTAAATTTTAGTAGACATTGTAAAATAAGACTATAATATCTACCGAGGACCAAAATAAACACTGATGTTCAATACCAAGGAAGTGTTTGTTAGTTTGTATTAAAGGACAGAATATTATCTTCTTTGATTTGTTTTTCTATTTTTCCTTTGTCTCTGACCAAAGTCAAAACTCAGAGTGGGAATTCTTACTGTTATTACAATAACGTTTGGCAAAACCTCAGAAGTAGATTACATATGATTAAAGATGAGTTAGGAAATAAAGATTTGGCTCCACGGTTGAGTTTTTCCTTGGGTTTTTCTGAAGTCTAACTTAGATTCCAAGAAAAGATTTTCTTATAACTTTAGTACAAATTTCTTTTATATTCTTATAATGCTCACCCGGGACTCTTAGCTAATTAGCCTTCAAACAATGGCACCCACATGACATCCATCATTTTTATAATACTATATGTGAATTGTAAGTATTCATTTCATAGTTTTGGAAATAGCGCTAAAATCTTAAATTTGCCCATGACGGTATAAATATTAAAGGTGGAGCTGGAAAATAAAACCATGTCTCCTTTAGAAGCTGTGTTGAGTTGCTTAGAATGTAGGCTTTTCACTCAGCAGATTATACATGTCAAAACCTTTCAGTAGAATGTATGTGTTCCCAGATTTTCTCCACTTCATACTATTTCAAGCATTAATTGTGGGTTTCACATGTAATTGCAAGGAGAGTATCAATAGCTGGAAAATGTAACTTCTTCAAGGACAGACTGTCTATTTTAAGCATCATTTCATCTCCAACATTTAGAATGAGCCTAGCGCATTTGAAATGAATGTCATTTAAGAAATGATTAGAGGGTGGAGCATAAATTTGTCTTATCACTTAGTATGTAGTTGGGTGCGCTACTTTCCGATGACAGAATGTGAGTCTACAGAAATTAAAAGGTAATTTAAAGGGCAGGTGGCTTGGAAGTTTCCTACCTGACAAGAAGTCGGACACCTGAAGCCTTCCTAAGAAGCTGACATCCTTTTGGAAGACAGATGTGGACTGTGTATATGCTCACCTAGATTATACTGAAATTACAAAAGCACTTTGGAAAACTATTTCAAAACATTTTGGACAAGTATGGTAGAACATAGCCTAAGTAGGACATACAAAAAATTTAATAAAATGTAATTTTTCATCTATCCTGCATGCTAGCTCTCAGTGTGAAACAAACAAACAAAAAAAAGCAAAATGAAAGAAGAGAAGTACGAGTACAAAGACAGTAAGTCCCAGAGTCATTTCAGTGTCCTGAATGTGGTGTGCCAACTTCACTCTGCTGGTTTCCATTGGAAACAACATTAATTACACAGAAATCAGAGATTCCATCGAATACGCATCTCCGCTTAGTTACACAGAGAGACTGTCCTCCAGCCATACCTATTTATAGATCAGAATCAGTCTGAACTCTCCAACTTGGAAAATTCATCCCAAGAAATCAAATTCTCATTAAGATGTCATCCAACTAACCCTTATTTTCCTAGTATTATACCTTTAAAGGTGTATTCCAAAAGATAGTTAAATTTTCAGATAAGTCCAAAGCAAGAACTAAATAAACTTGTAATTAAATTACACACAGGATGAGTGCAGCTCACACGCCAAATCTGATTTGAGAACAGTGGAATCAAAGATTCTTTTCTAAAATAGTTAAAATTGGGGCTGTGCATGTGGTCTTGAATGTACAAGGCCCAGGGTTTCATCCTCAACACCTGGAAAATAAATAAATAAATAAAATATTTAGAATTCCACCTTTGGGAGAAAATATTCACTATTTCATCGGTTGACCTGGTTTCAAAACTGCACCTACAAGTATACGTTTATATTAACAAATATAAAATTTTGAATATGCTTCATTATTTCTAAGACTATCAATGATCACAGACTATATTCTAAAACTCACTGACTTTTTAACATGAATTTTATTGAGTTGATAGTACATACACCCCCACCTCCACATGCAAAATAATCAATTTAGTCAAATCTAGGTTATTTTGACTTGGTCTGTTATTAAGCAATGTGTGATCATGAGATAGTATCATTTCTTCTCTGGGACATGGCCTTGTCATTCATAAAATAGGGAAGAAACAGATGACTTTAAAATATACACTTAAATGATTTATGTGTTGCTTGTACACAGGCTCTGGAAGAGTGGTAATGTGGACCATGAAATAATGTATGAAATAATGTAGATAAGCTGCACACTTGATCTTAGCTCCTTTCCTTGTTTTAATGGGGATCTTTTATTTCATTTTTTAAAAAGAAACTTATTCCTTCTTATGGTGGGTAAAGGTAGAAACTTATTTTTATTTAACTAGGAAATATCTAGGTTTAAAGAAGTTTGGGTTGAGCATGGATATTCCAGTAAGTTTCTGAGATAGGAGATCATGCCTGAAATGCCAATACTTAGGCTATTTAGGGCACTGAATTTATAGTTTACAAACTGTGGAAAAGTTTTGAACAAAGAATAACACCTGAGAAGTTGTATGAATGAATTCATAATTTTTTTCACTGCATCATATAAATCAAAATGAAAAATACATTAGTATCTGAGAATTTGAAAAAACTCAGCACACTTCATACACATGATGAATACCTGAATGATGAAAACACTGAAAAAGCCAAACGGTTTTTGGAACAGATTTAATAGGATGAGAACTTTGGGGAAGAATGAAATACGGCTTCTCTCAATTACTAGGAATTGTTAGAAAATAAACACTTCTACGGAAACCTCTTAAAAGCCTATATTCTAAGAGAAAAGACAACACAAGCTGTTGTTTATACAACATAGAAGCTGATCAGAAGTGGAAGGTACACACAGGGGAACATTTACCCTTAGAAGAAAATAACCATGTACTGGCTGGGGAACAACATCTGCTCGGTGAACGCTGAGGAACAGTTGTGTCACCCAGGAGACAAGGAAGCCCCAGGGAAAAGAAGCTGCAGAGACTTGGCTCAAGCCAAATTAGCAAAGCGGTTTCATTAGGACAAGATTTGAAGCACTGGAGTGCTATATGTGAAATTACTGTGTTTATTTCTATAGTAGCTAAAACGTCTAGCAACATTTTACCAAGGACCATGGCCCAAAACCATAGAAAGGGCTATGGTAAATTACATGCTATAGGCTAATGACTTAGACTGAGGTTTTCTTAATGTTTTTTTTATTCCTAGAACAATGTTGTAAATTTCATTCAATGACCCAACATCTAAAAATTCACCCTGTGAGGGTATCATATTCCAAAGTAACAGTTAATTCTAAAATTCAGTGTGTATCAAGAATTCTTTTATTTATTTTACAGTAGTTAGCAAGAAAGATGTCCAAATCACACCTTCACTTCAATACTTCTGCCCCAAAGAATGAATCTTTTTCAAGACCCTAAATTTATTCATCAATAAATAAACTAGGGGCTGGGGATTTAGCTCAGCGGCACAGCACCTGCCTGGCAAGCACAAGCTAGTGAGTTCAATTTCTGGCACCAGGAAAAAATGAAACAAAACAAAAAATAAATAAATAAATAAATTAGCAAATCTACAAAAGTAATCTAAATTTATTGTTATGACTATATTATGCTTGTAAAATATGAATCATTTGAGTAAAACCATGAAAAACACAATGTGTCTGTTAGTAAATCTTATCTTGCCTAAGGACAAAATTTTACTGAATTTTGTTTTTAACTCCAGAGTCTTTAAAAATAATCTTTCCACATGGCACAGTACTTTCATTTTCAAAAACAATTTCTGACAGTTTAGATGCAAAACTAAAATCTTGATAATGAAGTTAACTGTACAGCATGCTTTTGTAGTAAATATATTCTAAATATTCCTTCTGGTAATAAAATAATTTCATTGTAACTATAATATAATCAAATGGAAATGACTTCTTACTAATTTAAAAAGCTGGTTTCAACAATGGTTGTTATATTGCACATTGTTGGTCTTTGTTGTTATTTTCTTGATTTTTCTCTTTAAAATAAAAATCTTTATAACATTTTAGGGAAAAAGCTTATTTTATTGTAAAAACAAAATGCTCCTACATTACCTTTTTTCCAAACTGATTTTCCATTGTTAACCACTTATATGTCTGATTAACTTATTTGGTGCCTTTCAGTGACTTCATGTATATATGTAAAAGGAAATATATTTTATTTTAAGCATTTTGAATGATATCGAATTCTAGATGTAATTCATTTACTGTTGCTAGTGGGAGAAGTTGTTTTAATCATTTACAATAATACTTTTAGACCCAAAGTCAAACACACACAAGAAAACAATTATTTCATTGTTCCTCAGGTGGTGGTTGTGCTGTTTATTAGTTAGAGAATGAGGGATTTTGCATAATTCCATGTATTGTTAATTAACATGCTGTCTTTTTGCCCCATACTCCTTATTCTAGAAAGTGCTCTGTGATGCTGGGTCTAGGACTTAGCAGAACATATCCCTTTGCAGTTGGTTCCCTGCTGTATCCTGCCTCCAAAATAAGAGAGGTAATGAAAGGGCTTCTAGGAAGGATATTATCAGGCTGGAGGGAGGATGACCTCCCTGTTCCTTTCCGTTTCTGTCTCTCAATGTATCATGGAAGCTATCACGAGGCACCAACAGTGCGGCATTAGTTTTAGTATGGGCAGTTGATTTAAATTACCAGGTAGTATTGTTTATTGAGATTGCCAGGCCAGTTTCACTGTGCCCTATCAGACGCCACTGTTGGCCAAGCTATGCTTGACCTCCGAAATCTGTGCTGCACCTCAAGCTGGTTTCTCCTCTAAACCGTTGTCTTATTACTGCAGCCAGCGAGGGCCTATTCCTTAGAGATTTGAAGTTGTAGGGGTATTGGCTGCTGAAAGAGACTGCTTTCTATAATACCCCAGTAGTCTATTTTTGTCTTTAATTTATATTTTAGGAATCAAATATGTTAAAATGCTTAATGTGGCTTTTGTTTCCTTGAGTGAGCCTTAATTAATATATCGTGCCTAAATTTTCTTAAGAATGACCTTGTAGTCTGTGTATCTACTTTAAAGATAATGACACACAGGATAATAATAATTAGTATTTTCCTAATATTCAATTATAAATTTATGTTTTACTCTTTGTTTTATAAAAATTTTTAAAAAGAAGGACCTTGATAAATGAACATCCTTGTATTTCATACTAATATGGCTTGGGTTTTGTTTAGCTCTGTTGTATACAGTCATAGACACCAATAAAATCACGACTTTGATTTGTCTGTTTCAATTCCCAGGGTGCTTTGCATTTTGAAATTAATTAGAGGAAAAGTCACAAAATTCTATTTGTGGTTTTGAGACTGAGTCACTGCAACATGTTACATCTGCTCAATTCTTAAAAGATAGCACAGTGCATAAGGGTTACAAGATATCATAATGTATGAGGTGTGATAAAAATATGGTGAATGTGTAATTTTTTAAAACCATTAGAGCAAAAAATGCACTGCAGTTAGTCCCCCTCAAAATATCCTTCCAAGTTTCAACCACACTCATCCTGCTGTTCTTACCATTTTCTGAAGCAGCTCTGGAGTCCGCTGTGAGTGTTTTCGTGACACTGTTGGGGTTGCCTAGAACCCTGAATCATCTCATAACATTTGCTTTTTCATGAACATTTTGATTTTGTAGAAGAGCCAGAAATTGCGCGATGCCAGATCTGGTGGATAGGGTGGATGAGGTCATATCATAATGCTTTATTTGACAGAAATTGCTCTAAACTTTTGATCAACAAAGGATGATTGTAACATACAACGAATGTTTATAACTTCATTATGGTAAAAGCCACATTGTCGTGAAACCCCTGAAAATATTCAAAGCATTCTACGTCACTTTGAACAGACTTATCCCATTGTTCTTGACAGCATGCCTTCTGCTATAATAACTTTTTTGGTTTAAATGCTCAGCACATCTTTGAATCACCACTTGTATATGAAAATAATGAGGCTCACAAGGTTTTATTTTTGAAAGTAGAATTCTTAAATCGATGATACAGTTTAGTTCCTTCAAGCAAAATAAAATAAACCTGTACTCTTACGTTTTGCATTCCTACATCTGGATAAATCTATAAAGTATTTTAGAAAACAAGACCTATTTATTTATACTTTGCTCACTCAATATGTATTAACTAATAGTCCTCAAAAGATGTCACTGAGTTCCAGGAAACTGGAAAATCCAGTAACAGCAGTACTTTCCTAAGACAATAAAACTTTAAAAAGATAGACAACAAAGAGACAAAATTTCAAGCCAGAACACTTTACAGAGTACTATTGTATAGGAAATTTATCTCTGTATATCACAACGGCAGAGCAGTATTTTCTGAAGTAAGAAACAGGGAATTAGTGGGGTCCATGTAACTTTTGGAAGGAAGACAAACTCAAATAGATAAAAATACATGCTTAGATGAGTTTCTGAATAAAGTGAAGATGCATCACCAATGACTCTGCTCTTCCACTCTTAGGGTTGCGTTGTATAAAATCTCAGCCATGCACGTGCATGTAAAGTGTGCTTTTATGATAGACTCAGAACAATTCAAATATCCATCAGCACTGGAAGGAATAAAAACTGTTGTATTAATACAATGAAAAATTATTTCAGGAGCCATAATGCAGAACACAGAGTACAATTTATTTTTTGCATATTCTTAAAAGCTGACAAAATTAAACTGTGTGTTTAACTCTAGAAAGTAGACTTAAATTGAGGGACATAAATAAGTGACAGAGTTTTTATCTAATGTATGCAGGGTTCTGGGATTGATCTCCAGCACACACACACACACACACACACACACACACACACAGACACACACAAAACACAAAGCACAAAAAGGTAAATACATTCTTTCAAATCAGTTTTTGTAATTCTTTATTTTTTACAACATTTGTGGTTTGTGTATCATTTCATGCATATGTTTGCTTCAAAACATTTATTTATATAAAAAACTTTAACCTTCACATTTTATTTCTAGTGTTCTATAATATTTTTAATGTCAAGTACCACTTTTAAGGCTTCTACATTTTATTATTTGTTGTATCTTTATTAAAGTCTAATTTATATACAATTATATGTACAATTTATAAATTAATAGTTTGATTACTTTTAGTAAAAATATACACCTCTAGATGACTGCTATCACTCAAATGTCAACACTTCCAAGAAAAGAAAGGGTGGCCTTTGGCCTCTTTGCTAGGGACCAATGATCTAGCTCTGACAATAGAAGTTAATATCAACAGAATCCCACAGTAACCATTCTTTAATGCTTTGCTTTGTTTATTGAACATGTGCTTAAAATCCACCAGTGTGATTAGCTCATATTTCTATATTCCTAATTAGCTGACTATTTTGTGGAAAGTAAATGGATAAATAGTGATACATGAACTTCTTTTCAATTGGGAGGGTTATTGTCAATAAATCTATTATGTATGCTCATGCCAAACTTATTTTAATGGAAACAAATCGGTATGTTGCCTGGAAAGTCAGATTTATAACCATCAACAACTTGGTTTTCAAAGTGATTCTATCATTTAACATTGTCACGGAAATATATGGAAGTTCTAGTAACACCGCATCCTGGGCAACAGTAGGTATCATCTCTTTTTATGGAGATATAACGATATGGGGCTTCTTTATATGTGTTAAACATTGCTTCTCAGCCTTTTGGCTAAGATCAAGTGTTGTATGTGCTGAACAAAAGGCCAGTGTCGCATATATGCAAAAATACTTTCTCCCAAATTATGACTCAACTTTTAAAAACTTCACAAAATGGAGTATCATAGGAGCGTACGTCCTCAATTTCTGAATTTATGACATTTCTCTTTAGTCCTAAGCATTCCTTACTGGAACAAGGGCACAAAGATTTTCTTTATTAATGCTTCAGCAAGTTTTTATGTGTATGTATTTTCGGCTGTGCAAGGTAAAATATTTACATTAGTTTATCAAAGGAAACTGTAACTCCAAAACTGAAGATCAACAGTTCCAAATACAGTATCCTTTAAGGTGAATTAAAGTGGATGTCACTATTTTTCTATGAGTGCTATTTCAGAATAAAGAAGCTGTGAGAATGAGTCATTAGTTTTAGTTTATAACTTTTAATAGCATAATATGAACTAACAATTACCAGGTTAGGTAATGTTTCATGTGCTTTATGAACACATGAAAACCTTGGCTTGTGAGCACAATTCATTCCAGAAACATGCTCGTAATCCAAAGCACTTGTATATCAAAGTGACTTTCCCCATAGGAAATAATGGAAACTCAGATGATTCACTCCACAAGCCAAAAATATTCATATGAAAATTATTACAAACACTGTTGTAATGTAATACAAAATAAAGAAAACATAAAATATAAACAAATTAGCTATGGTTACCTCTGTAGACTTTCCTGAAGTGTGAGGGAGACAAGAGTGAGGAGGGTGGTTGTGCAGGATGACCTTCACTATGAGTAACGAGTCATTTCTGTACATTGACTTAATGGAATCTTTTTTGTGTGTGTGCAACTGTAACAAGGAGCCTATCCAACGGCACTTACTTTTTCTTCCTTTTGAGGATTCTGTGGAAATGTGACATTGCACAACCCTGGAGAGACAGAGACAGGGAGAGAGAGAGACAGAGAGAACCAGTCATGTTCTCAGTTGTGATCATGTGACATTAGGTACCACATATGATTCATACAGCAAGACATCACTCATTCATCAAGCTAAAATTACTAGAAATGTTTGCTTGTCTTTTGGAACACTCACAGAACAAATTACTAGCAATCCACAATTTTACTGTATTTCCTCATGTAATTCTCATACCATGAGATAGCAATTTGCCAATTTTACAAAGTAAGTCCCATAAAGCTTTCACAAAATTGCTGACTTGAGTATTTCAGAACCCTAGAAGGCTCATTTCAAAACATACATTCTGAATCAAAGTAAACATTACTTCCATTAACTCTAATTAATTTTCCTCAATTTATCTAAGCAGCATTTAATTTATTCAATGTAATACCTCTTAACATTCCACAAATTTCTAAATTCTGATTATGAATCATGCAATATTTATGTCTTGTTCTGTGAAGGTTTTTTGTTTCATTTTTTGTTGTTTTGTTTTCTGTTCAAGTACAATTATATAATCTTTATAATTTTCTATTATTTACCTTAGCTAGGAAAATGAAATGAAAATTTAAAATATTCCTTAATATACATAGGCTGAAGTTTACTAATATGCCACAAAGAAGTAAAAATAGACAAAATCAGAACATAATAAGACAATAAAATAACCAATGACAGAACATGGTGTCATTTGGTTATAAACTGGCTTTCTTAAAGCAAAGGAAAAAAATGGGAATATGATTAGTTATATAAAGGTTATATTTAATATAGAAGTATAAAACTTGTTCTATTTTTAGAAAATAACACAAAAACAATACAAATAATACAGAATCTCAGACAAGGTGACAGGAAATTAACAATGGTTATTGTATTACATATTAATATCTTCAGTTTAGATAGATAAACAAATGTCGACATGTAAGATTGATCATACGCGTAAACATGTATGTCTGTTTGTTAAGATGTCTTCCTTCTATTATCTTTAAAATAAAAAAAAAACTTGTTCTACTTTTTAACAAAATCTATGATATACTTAAATGGCAAGTTTCCCATTGGACTACTTTTGAATTCACCTCAGGCAAACCATGTACAATGTGGGTTTTTCAGAACATGAAGATCTTGACAAAACAGGTGTATGCGTAAAGTACAGGCTGAGTTCGGGGGCACACGCCTGCAATTCCCGCACTGAGGAGGCTAAGGAAAGAGGATCACCACAAGTTCGAGGCCAGCCTGGGCTACACACTCAGTTCAAGGCCAGCCTGAACTATGTAGCAAAACAGAGGAAAGAAAAAAGAAGAAAGAAAGAAAGAAGAAAGAAAGAAAGAAAGAAAGAAGAAAGAAAGAAAGAAAGAAGAAAGAAAGAAAGAAAGAAGAAAGAAAGAAAGAAAGAAAGAAAGAAAGAAAGAAAGAAGAAAGAAAGAAAGAAAGAAAGAAAGAAAGAAAGAAAGAAAGAAAGAAAGAAAGGCAGATTATTACTAATGACGTAGAACCACTTAAAATTCAGATTGGTGTTCCTCGAAAGAATATAGATTATATTCCTTCCTTTGCTTTAATGTTTACTATAGATGATACAGGCCATCTGAGTTAATCATAACTAACATAATTTTCCTTGACAATGTCAGAAATGGATTTCAGAACTTTTTAGCTCCTGACAAAAATTTTGGCAACTGTTTCATGCATTACATTTTAAATAAATTAACTGTGCAAATAACAATGCAACAGCTTAGCACTTGCAGAGCACAGGGAGTCCTAACACCTGCCACTGCAGCTAAAGTTCACAGCACCTCGAGGTCACCGAGGTTCCTGGTTAGACGGCTGAGTATCTTTGCTCAGAATGTACTCAGTCTGAGATATACTCCCAGGAAAACGCGTTTGTGTGTTTCTCGACATGCTCAGAGATGGGCACAGCTTTCTGTAACCTCTACCTCATAACCACACCCTGCAGGGAAGGAAACCGTTACCTAAAGGTACAGATTCTGGAGAACTTTCAGTTTTGATTAATAAATGATCAATTTTGATGAGATCACATTACTTAGAGAAATACTACCTAAATATTTCCTTGGGTTTTGGAACGAAATTTACGTGGTCAAACTGTTTGCCTTAATCACATTTACAGGACCCAGAAACATTTACTGTCAGAAAAAAATGTTACACAGCACATTTCCTCACAGTTCGGAACTTCTTATCCATGTATATTAAACACTTGTACATATTTCCTTTTTCAAGTAGACAAGCATTATCATCAACCTAAAAATCCTCAAGTAGGAACTTGGCATAATGAGCAAGCTATGCCTTGCTTAGCATTTGATTTGGATTTAAAAGATACATTAATCTTTCTCAAATGGGTATGGTATCAAGAAATGGGGGTACAGGAAAAGGGAATTTAAAAAGTAATTAAGATGTGTTATATAGGACCAGGAATATAGCTTAGTGGCAAAAGCTCCTGCTTGGCAAGCACAAGGTCTTGAGTTCAATTCCCGGTACCAACAAATAAATAAAGATGTGTTTTATACAAGTACCAACTCCACACAGCTCATGCAAACACTATATACTCAAGTACATATACAACACTAAAAAAATTATATCATTATCATTTAATTTTTTAAAAAATACTACTTACATACTCTAAGTATTCTAATTTTATTAACATAAATTTATTCTGCAAGGTTTAATAGCTTCCTCACTTCATAGACAGGGCAGGGATTGGAGATTCATAGCCTCAGGAGAAGGGGCTGATTTTAGATGGACACTAATGTATATGTTCATTATGGTGATTTCTAAAGGTCTGGAATATCTTGTGAGTTTTTGCAGCCAAAATAATTTATCCGATCGGGTAAAAGGTGAGGTTAATGAAGCAATTCACTTTACCTTTACACAAAAATAAGAATCTCAAAGTTAAATTATTCTAATTGCATCTGTGCTGTTTGCTTTATTATGATAATTAACACTTTATCTAAAAATGCTTTAAATCAAAGAGAAATCTCCATTTTAGTATCCATTATAAATCTTACAATTTTTTTTTCAGGTGGCAAAATATCAAGAAAACTTAGTGGGGAATCTTGCATGAGGGCTGCTATGCACATACACACAATGACTTAAAAATTTACTGAATGATATTAGCAAACACATAAAACTATCGGCTTAGCAGAAAGGGATCACTTAAAGTTATAAATTCTGTCTGCTCTCATTTACTTAATTAGGGGAGCGCAGGTAGACAGGTGGCTTAAAGAATGAATCTTACCTTTGCTATCCTATCATGTGAAAATGTCCTCTGACACAAAAACCAGACAAAGGTGACTCTCAGAAAGCCATTGTCTCGCCCCTTAAATAGAAAGCATAGCAGGAGCAGTTTAAATCCTATGTTGGGCTTACATTTCAGAGAGCACTAAAGACTTCTCTGAGTATAATGTTGTGTAATGATATCAAATAAAAGAACAAACAAGTGTTCACCTAACTACAACAAGGGTAATTTATTACATTTATTATCTATATGAAACAACTTTGAAATTTTAAAAAATTGTATCATTTAATGTTTGTGAATTAGCTTATTTTGTAAAAAAAAACAAAAGAGAAAAACTATTTGTCTACAGTATAATGTGAGAAAATGCCAAGTAATTGTCAAGTTTAAAATTACTATTATAGTAGGCAGTATGTAAAGATAATGAAGCACAGAAGTAAGATTTTTAACCTGTTCTTGGATCAGTGACAGATCACACTGAAATTCCTGTCTAATGAGTTGTACACTCATATCACAGACATCAGTTTCCACTACTCACAGAATCACGACTTTGAAACGACCTGTCTTATTGCACTTTCTGTTTTTCCTCTGTGTCTGTTACAAAATGTATATTTGGACACGGGTTTGTGTGACAGTCACGGTGGATTTGTCTCTGTGGAGCAGAATTTTAACAACAATAACATACAGAGCACTGCATTGGTTTCACACACACACCTGTGTGTGTGTGTATGTGTGTGTGTGTGTGTGTGTGTGTGTGTGTATGACTTTCAAAGGCAGCTGTGTTTTATCTTAACACAAGCATAGCAGTTTTGAATAAGGAATGTATAATCTGACTTCAAAGGACTTGGAAGCAAAAGCCTAGCAGAATGCCACACATATATGAAAAGCAGAAGATATCATTTTAAGAACTTGAGAAGAATAAAGTTTATTCTATTCCAAATTGTTTTCAACTGCTCCTTTGAAGTTTCCTTTCTTTGTACTTGAACTTTAATATTAGAGTATATTTTATGGTTATCAATTAAAATACCACTGTATAAATATGCTAAAAAATTATATTTATTATACTAAGTGGACAGCAAAGTGTTTAATACATGTTTAATGAAAGCCCTTTGTGTATCACTTATGAAAATTATCAAATTAACTTTATAAATAAATTCTTATAAGTTTATTTATAGGAAAGTAAACTGAATCTTACAACATTTAATCACACCATGATAGAGTACCGAACTTCACAAGCTGTAGTGTACTAGGCCAACGTGTTTTCTTTTCTTGAGGTCACGAGGCCTGGGATCCTTATGTCCAATGCAATACACAGTACATGAAGACTGAATATGCAAATAAATGAATCAGTAACAGTCTGGGACAAGACCCACCTCTTTTCACTTCAAGGGCATACTAAAACTCAAAAATGCTTTCACTACGTAAGAGTAGGTTTTATCAAGCTACTTCTGTATGATCACTTGAAACGGGCCTAGTTAACAGCTGAGGCATTAATTAATCGCATTGGAATTTGTGTGCCCATTCTCCTGGGAGAATGATGGTGAACGGGCAGGCCAGAGAATAGAATTCACCCGCCCACTTTTGACACTGCAGCCTCAATGTTGACTTCACTTTGCTGTAACTTTTCATTTCAAAAGTAAAACAGTAAGAAAGGCAGTATCTTAGGAAAGAAAGGAAACACATTTATAAATTAACCTTGTTAGGGCCAGCCTTCTGGATTTATAATATGATACAGTCTCAAAACAAAACCAAAATCTGGCATAACGTGGAATGAATAAAGAAGGGTTTTTGAGCCATTGAATTTGTATGAGTTTGCTGAGTATGGATGTTAAGAAGTATATGTACCCTGTGATGTTTACACTAAATCATTTCCAGCTTTAAATCCATATAATTTAATCTTTGGGCAAATAATTTATTCATAATATCTAACATTTTAAAATAAAACTATTTTTTTTTTAATTTTTGAAATCTTTCAGAGAGACAAGAAAGAAGCCAGGAGAAATACATGGCAGTTTTGCTAAGAATCAACACTCTCAAATCACTAGTCAGTATTTAGTTGGTATCCTGGATACTTATTTCGTATATATTGAGGGGCTGGGGATTTAGCTCAGCGGCACAGCGCCTGCCTGGCAAGCGCAAGGTCATGAGTTCAATTCCTGGTACTGGAAGAAAAACCAAACGAAACAAAAAAAGTAAACGTCATTAAAAAGTGTAGTAAATCATTCATAGTAGAATGTTGTTTATGTTTATTCAAATACATTTCAGACATGCAAAGTTTTCTTACTAGTAAATATATATTCCAAGTATCTATGATACTGAAGAGAAATGCAGATGACCAACTATCTATTTTTATTTAAAATAATCACATAAAATATTGTATCTTCCACATTTTACTCTTTACATTTTTATTATGATGGTCTTTATTACAATGACTATACATTTAGGTTATGGGGTAAGCATGACAGGGAAAATGGACTTTACACAGATTTCTAAGTAAAAGAAAACAAATCTGGAATGAAGTATTTGCTACAAAATACCCACAGCATTGAGACTCTTACGGCTACTATTATAAATTTAATAATACTACTACTTAACTAATACAGTTTACTTACCAAAAGCTAAGCACTGTATGTATATTTTCTAGCAAGATGACAATACATTTTTATTGTACTATTCACTCTTAATTTTTCGCTTGACCACGTTATCAGCTCCGGGAGAGATGGATGGGTCGTGGGGTGCTGCAGTCATCAGTGAGTGAGCCAGTCGTGTTCATTGCGGAAGGCACTGCTAAGCGGCGGGATCTAACCGAGGGGGTCACTGCGGACGCCTTTGGAGCCTGTATTTCCCACCGGTGTTTTCCCCGTGGTGTGCTTTCCAGCGCTCATGAAGTGAGGGGCTTTGCCCCGCCATAGCCTTCCACCATGATATTCCCCATCACCTCAGACCACAGCCGTGGAAAATGCCAGCCTTACACTACATCTGAAACAGTGACCCAGTAAGGTGTTTCCTTCTTTAAGTTGTGTACGACTGCTATCTCATCTCAGCAATGTGAAGCTGACTAATGTGATTATTATTCTTTTCCGTTTCAGCATAGACACTGGGAATGTTCTATAAGCAGCTTTCAGTTTTATATTTATATTGGCGGGTATACTGGGATATGAATCCTGACTCCAGAACATTCAACTGCAACAGTCTTCAACCTGCACTCATTTGTTCACTGTATTTCAATAAAGGTATATCTTCTTTAAATAAAACATTTTAAATAGTCTGCCTTTCAAGACAATAAGTGAAAAAGTTAATATGAAAATGCACACTCTACTTGGAAGAACTACATATGTAAGTGTGCAATTAAAATATAACAAGCAGAGTTAGAATCACAAACAAAGACTTGCTGCAGGTATTCCCACTTTAAGGGCTTTTAGTTTTCACTTGTAGTAAGCTCTCATGGTCTGAACACACGCTGGCTGAGTCCTCATCATATCTATTCTTTAATAAGAGAACACAGCCATTTAGTCAATGTAGATGACTGGGTGCAGCACGGCTCTTGGTTATAGCAGAAGGGACCCAGCAGAGCAGAATGTACGTGGGACTTAATTAGGAGCCAGAACGAGTGAGGACCTGTGACAAGAGTAAATCAAATTTTTGTTCGCGAACCCTTGCAGAGGATTTGCTGCTGCTATATTAGGCAACTGGCACAAGCACTTGTCTTCCGAGGTCCTGACAAGTTGCAATATACCGAGTCCTGCTCATAGGAGAACTTTTGACATCCTGTTGCAGTAAGACATCTTCTTCCTTCTGCCTTTTAAAATAGGAAAAAATGAAATGACTCTTTCACTCTGCCTTTTCCAAGAATCATCTACATTTTGTGGATGTGTGGACATTTTATTTAAAAGCAGCTTAGAAACAGAAGAGAGTAAAGCAGACTCACTGAGAGGGGTAGTAATTAAATTTTAATTTTTTAATCACTTAGAAGTTTCTTATTTGATAAAAGGTTAAACTGTATATAACTATAAAATAGTGCTGCAGTTAAATATATTAAATCTTATCTCATGTATAGATATACACTTTTTTTTTTTAGATATACACTTTTATGTAGGCTGAACTTTTTTCTGTCATATAATTTGTATATTATAAAAAAAGCAATTACTGATTGCAGGAAAATCAGTAATTGTCAAAAGTTTTGGTATCAGCAAATCTCATTGAGAGTACAGATGCTTTCTCATGCCAGGTCTTCTCTATATCATAAAAGGTTGACAAAGAAAATTCTACTTTTGTTGCGGGCCCACGACTGGGCACATAACTCTAACAAGAATTACTATTGCAATGGTGTTTGTGTTGTGCTGTTATTACCAGTGTTCTCTGGTTATTATGATTTTGGCTTCAGAAATCTTACATACAAAATTTAAGCTTTTAAAACCAAGGCAATCCTCTGGATTTTCTTTCTACTATGAAGTAATTTTCTGACCCTCAGGACCACTCACTGAGCCAAGCATAAGTAATACCTCATAAATTAAACACATACTCGTTCATGCTATTGTGTGTAATTATCAGTGGTTGAGGAATACTTATTACTTTCCTCAAATATAGGAGATTCTCACTTTGTTTGTATTTCCAAAGACACTATTTAACAGATGAAGAAATTATTACTAATGTGCAAGTTTCCTTTCATTTGTCAATGATTTTTGTTTGCTAGTGAATCAAGCACAAATCTAAATAGAAATAAATTTAATAGATTAGAAAATTAAATGATAAGATATAATTTTGTACAGTAAATTCAATGTTCAATCATCTAATGAAGCTGATAAAACATTTTGGAAATTCTATCTCTCATCCATCCATTAAATACAAGATGTACATTAGTGTCCTTTAGCAGTGACTCTTTGTTTTGATCAGTCTGTGATGTCTTCACCACACTCATTCACAGAAGTCCTTTTTCATCATGATAATGGTAAATATTACTAATAAATATTTAGAAACTGCCTTCGAGTGATTTTTCTGCAAACTTGTAATTCAGCATCTATATGTTCAAACTTCCCCTTCCCTACTTAGCCAGAGTTTCTATTTTTGCTAAGGTTTATCTAAAAACAAACAAATGAATAGTGAAAAGCATAATAAACAACAGTATCCCTAATGACGTTAATTACAAAAATGACTCCCGTCAAGTCTAGGCAAAGGTTTCTGTACCTTGTATGGATTAATTTCTAGATAGAGACACAGTTATTAATAGGCTAAATAATCTTTCAGTATCTCACACCATAAAAAACAACAGAGCTGTACTTTATGCCGAAGTGGGCCACATTCCAAAGAAAATACTATGAAGCACATAGCCAAACTAACTCTTGTCGCTGACATTACCTTCTTCCCAAGTACCCGTGATTGGCTTGCTGTTATTAACCAAAGACTGTCACTGTTTTTAGCATTTAAAAGACCGTCAGTCCATTTGCCCTCCCTCTGCATTCCCAAAGCTTCAATTTTCTGCAGCTGTCGGTCTTCCCTCTGTCTATTCTCTAGTGACTGGTTCAGATTCCCTAAATTAAGTTGCATCAATCATGTGTAAAAGGAAAAAAAAATATTTCTGAACTATTGTTCAGTGGTGTTACATAAAGACAACAGTGTTTTTCTCTCTGTCTGGAAGAATGTTATAAAAGAAAGTACGCACTTCAGGCATTATTTCATTTCGCAACAGAAATAAGCAATAAAAGAAACCAACACAGAAACTATAGAACAAGTACAAAGATGGAAATCAGACCTGTAACGGCCTTGACCCTGTAGTCATACTAACTGTAGAGCCCACCCCCGCAAACTTTCCTTCCTAATCTTTATTAGACCAATTGATTTCTGAGTTTTCTGCCACTTGCACCCAAAATTCCTATGAGATATTGAAAAATTCTTAAATGTTAGCATAATCCAAAAGTACTTTATCATTCCTTGTTGCTTTAACTACTGATACTTTGCTCTGGCCCGCAAGCCCGCTGAGAGTGCCTGGATTCCTGCCCTCACTTCCCAGTGAGACTCACTGTCCACTGTACCCCCCCTCCCACTGTTACCCCGGAGTGAAAGTCTGCCGTGCGCCTTCCACGGTTGACACCGGTCATCTGTGTCACAAGTCTGGTTCTTCAGAGTTTTTTTGGAATTTGCTGAACCTTACTTTTAACTATCCTCAATCTGTGCAATTCTTCACTTAATAGACACCTCTTGTGAAACATACCACTTAACCATCAAAAATTTCAACCGTTTTTAAGTTAAATTTTATGAACATGATAATGGTAGAATTTTATAGATGATTGTTAGCAATGGTAGAATTTTATAGATGATTGTTGCTGCCATTGTTTGATCATCACAGCTATGGTGAGAACATTATGTTTATGGTCTTAAAGAGGTGATTAGGTAAATGGGTATAGATAGTGCTTACTTACATATTTTTCAAATTATACTACAGACATAAAAGGATCTGTATGATAACCAGTGCTAATGAATTTTGTTACTTAATTTTTATTTATTTGCTTTGTTTTACAAAACAAGAGCTTTATAGCTGTAGTTCTGGTTTTAGAAATATATAGCAGTTATTTTTTATATTCTAGATAGTTAATTTTTAAAAGTTATCCTCTTGGTCTCCTGTCTTACCACCATTCAAGTTTTCATGTTTTTTCTAAACACTGTGCTTTATCTTTTCAAACAATCAATAGACCCCTGTAACTTCTGTCATTATAAATTCTTTATTTTTTCACTGTAGAATATTTTCTTTTGGCTTTGTTATAATTAATAATTAAATATAAAAGACCCCCTTTTGAGTCTCACATTAAAAATACACTACAGTTAAAAACATAATAAAATAAACATTAAAATGGAATGAAATATTTAAAAGCTCAGAAAATGCATCAATAAACCACTGCAAAGAAAGTTATCTCCTCCAGACTGCTGAGAAGAGAAGCAGCCTGTAATCACATTTGGTGGTTCCTTACTTCAAAAGCATTTGCTTCTGTTTTACTGACCGCTGCCTGGGTAAGCTTCTATTTTGACTGCTATTGGTCATTCTGTCATTTTGAGGGATGAATGGAAAAAAGAATTCTGGACTTTAAAATATGTGAATATAGAACTGGCTTCTCAAACAAAACAACATTAGTAAATGTACTTAACAATCTTTTAATAGCTAAATTGGATGACTCTCTGTCTGGCTTTATTTGACAGAATCTAATTTACTTGATGCCTTCAGCATAATTAATGAGGTAATGCACTTCAGTGAATGCCATCACTGAGTGTTTGTGGGTAGAGCTAAAGAGACTCGTTCTGATGTTCTGGGGTTTGTTTGACATTCATATGACCACC
This sequence comes from Chinchilla lanigera, assembly GCF_000276665.1. NCBI lineage: Eukaryota > Metazoa > Chordata > Mammalia > Rodentia > Chinchillidae > Chinchilla > Chinchilla lanigera. The sequence goes on from NW_004955412.1 coordinate 2,169,594, forward strand.
TCTCTTTTAAAGATAAAAGAATGTGAGAGTAAATGCACTTTAGATCGGTATTTGTGGAAAGGAGCTGAGAAAAGGAATTGAGGTGTACCAACGTGTCCTGTCTCTGCAGGAGTGATGGAAAGATTCAGTACTGCAAAGTACTAATAAAGCAAAATACCCTGCATTCCTAAAACAGTGCTGTTTGCTAAGTTTACATTGATGTGTTAAAGTGAAAATTGGTAATTTTTCTCTATCACCCAAGGAAATGAATCAAAAGATTATTGAATATTAAACCAGAAAATTATGGAAAGAAACAATAGCACATATGGGTTGTCTTTTAAAGATAGGAGATAATAATATATATATATATATATATTTTGGCTTTTCTCCGGTACCGGGAACCGAACTCACGACCTTGCGCTTGCCAGGCAGGCGCTTTTTGCCGCTGAGCTAAATCCCCAGCCCCAATAATATATTTTAAAGGAGAACCAGAATTAAAAACATACCTCAGAAATCTAAATATGCCAGGGACATTTATGTATTTTTCAATAAAAATTAAAATATATTACATTATTGAAATATATTAGGCATTAAAATAAACTCTATATTTACATGGGTTAACTAAGGAGAAATGTCAATTTCAGTGATTACTCTAACATGTTTCCAGAAAATTAAACTTTTTTAATTTTAAAGAAAATGAAATTCTTAAGAAAAATTAAATTTGACCAAACTGAAAAGCTAATTGGCATGTGCTTGAATTTAATCAGATCTGCACAACTCCAATATTTATTTGAACTAGGTTAACTCTTCCAGTATATATTAAGGACTTTCTGTGCTACTTGTCTCTTAAAATGTTTTCCATTGTTTATTAGAATACTAGCATGTCTCATATTAGTTTGGGTTGTGGTAACCACTTTAAAAATGTAGCAATTATTCTAATGTCAACAAAGAAAACTCCACTTCTTTTTTTGTTCTCCATAGCTAAAAAATTCTGTTATATGCAGATCAGTAAATGAGCTATTTTGTTCCAGAACACTGTCCCACAATACCATGTCCTTCTACGTTCAATTTCTTTTATTGGGTCATTTCTAAATTAGAGTTTTCTTTGTGCTTTGAGTTTTATCCCTCTTTCTTCATAAAGAATAATGTTGACACTTTGGTCAGAATAATAAAAGAAAAGCTGTGACATTTCCTATCTCTCTCTCTCTCTCCTTCCCTATCCCTATCTCTAATCTATCATCTATCTATGTATCCATCTATCTATCTATCTATCTATCATCTATCTATATGTACTTTTGGTTTTTTTCCTCCTTGCATGTAAGTTTGAAAAACAATAAAAAGAATTCAAATTTGGTTATAGTTTTGACCTTTGCAAGTGTTAATTTTGTCTCTTTATTTTCTATCTTTCAGAAAATATTTAAGGAAATTGTTACTGTATCATAAAGAAAACATTTCATATATACTCATAATTAAGGCTTATCATCTCTACCTACATATTTTCTTAATATGCATTTTTTCTATAAAGAATAATTAATATAGTCTATGACATGTTTATAAAATATGTTAGGACATTCCATTGTTAATGTATTAAATTTTTTAAAAATCACCTTCTGTGTAATATCAAATGTAATGAAGATAACAAATATTCTAGGACAAAATTGTAAACTACTAAACCCTCTGAGGTGTATTAATTATCATTTTAATGTGATGTATAATATATAGTCATAGACATTTCCCACAGGAAAGGTTGATTGTACAGTTTCATCAAAAAAACCATTTTGCCCCTTCTCCTATTACAACACTGGGCAAATAGTCACGTATATTTGAATACGTGCTTTGATTAGTTTACAGTAGATTTACAACAACTTCTTCGTCGAAAATATAAGAATTCTGTTATTATTATATATTTCTGAAGATAGTTTTATCTAATAGAAGAAGCAAGAACTTCAGATTCAAATGATTGAGTTTTACTACCTCTCAGTTCATAAAATATGCAATTCTGAAAGTTAAAATTATCTTATTCTGTTTAGTTTATATCTCTGATAATTGGAATTCTGTTATGATTGTAAATACGCAAACCTAATAGAATTGGTGCAAGAAAACTGAGGGAGGGCTTTGTTAGTGGGTCAGCTTTCCATCACTAACGAAAATCCTTGAGAAATCAACCTAAGAAAGAAAAGATCTATTCTGGGTCGTGGTTGTAACGGCTTCAGTCCGTGGTTCCTTGACTGTGGTGTTTCTGGACCTGCGGAGAGGAAGTTCATGATCATGGGGACCTGAGATGGTTCAGCTCATGGTGGACAGGAGAGAGAGGCAGAGAGAGGGAGAGAGAGAGGGCGGGAGAGAGAGGTGGGGGAGAGAGGGAGAGAGAGGGAGAGGGAAGCAGAGCGGAGAGAGAAGTCTAGGGTCTGGGACAAGATAACGCTTCAAAGTCATGGCCCCAGTGACCTTCCTCCCCCAAGTAGGTGCCACTTCCTACCAGACTGTTAAACTGTCAGCTCCTCAAATCGACCATGAGTTAATCATTACACCATCTCTGAAAACTGCTACGCTGGGGATGAAGATTTCAATACCTGAGTCTTTAGGAGACATTTCAGATCCAAAGCATAGCAGGAAATATGATGCAAGACACAGGATGTCTCGTGAACCTTGCTGAGATCCCCGTTAGGACAAAATAAGCCTCTGGAGTACTTTGAAGAAGCCAGACTGTCACTCAACACTTACGCTGTGAGAGGCTTACTCTGTATTTTCCTTGAACAAGGTAATACTTTCTTATCTTACCAATTCACATGGGCAGAAAAATGCTCCTTTAAAGAAGTTATTCAAGGGCCAGGGATATAGTTCAGTGGCTCAACACCTGCATGGCAGACGTGAGGTTTTGAACTCAATTCCTGGTACCAAAACATAAAAAGGAACAGCTATTCATAAATTTTCTCTGTCTCATATCTTTCTATCTATCTATCTATCTATCTATCTATCTATCTATCTATCTATCTAATCTATCATCTATTTTCTGTCATCTATCTACATATCTGTATGTATTTTGAACTTAGATTAGACTTTCCTTCCCTTCATTTCAGTTTCCCAGTTTATAGTCAAATGTGGACTCATATTTTGTTTATATGATTACCCCAAGTTCAATCTTTTAAGGCCACAACATCAACATCAAATTTCACAAACACAGGTGGCTTCTGATCCAACCATATGAATAGCTAGAATCATATGCGAATGATGTTAAAATGGAAAGGACTTCAACTTCAAAGTAATTACTAATTACCATCATGGCATTACAATAAGCATTTTAAATATTAGGTATATGGTTTGGGTAGTAATTTATATTTAACTGTGTGAAAATTGTTGTTTCAATGAGGTAGTTTCGTATATGACCTCCTGAAATGGTATAATACTTATTTTAGGAGGTTTTTAGTCTTTAGCAAACCAAATGCTGCCACAATAAACCTAAGAAAGCCTCAGAAAGTAGCCATCATGATTGGAATAGGAATGGGAATAGAGGACCACAGTAGGTAGACACCGCCTGAAAAGGCCAAGCTTGGTGTACATTTTAGAAAGTTCCAGTTATCCATATGTCGATTATTTAGAAGTGTGCCCGAATGGAGTTGAAAGTTCCTTGGCATTTAGCAGGTGGGAAGAAAGAGAATGCTGTTTCATATGCCATACTGTGAATGCATCCAGATTGTTAGGAGTAATTTTTCACATGGGTTTTGTCAAAGAAACACCTATAAAGTTGGTAGCAGTTGCTGTGAGGCAGAGAGTCACACTCAGCCTTATATTTTGAGCACTCAGGTAAACTACATTTCAAATTTTCACCCCCTTCCAGCAGAAAGCAAGAGACTACGCCTCCAACAGGGAAGAATAGCACAGGAAATGTCTGCTTCTGGCTCTAATAGATCTATACGCCATTATCTACTGGCTATGTCTGGATCTTTGAGGACCTGGAAGTCAGCAGAGATAGACGGTATAACAATCTCCCTGCTTATAGCAATTATGCGAGAAAACAGCTGCACAAAAATGTCCTAGAATTTGTGTAAAACACATCTTTATTTTGTTAAGCCACTGCAATTTAAGTTGCTCTTTGGACATCTATTGTTTATCCTGGCTGTTATACTAGGTTTATAATATAAAGTAGAATAAAACTCCTTAGATTTCAAACAAAGACATGGACAAAGAGAGCAAAAATAAAACAAGGTTAGAGAATCAAAATAGTTGATCTAAAATCCAATGAATATAAATGGTCAAGAAAGGAAGAGACATATTAGAATATATGCTGAACTCATCACAGTATTAATGATATTTAGAGTACTAAATAATTCTCACAATACTGATAATAACAAAATGACCTACTATAAACCTTATATGAAAAAGATCTATGCTATCCTCAGTATCATATTTCAACAAACTGAACCCTAAGAACTTCAAAAAATCCAGAAAATAAATTTTTCTCTTAGAAAAAAAACTCTAGCCTTAGAAGACACTGAAACAAATTTTTAAAAAAACCCAACCTTGTGTATCCCCTCTCTCAGATGTTTACCAAAGGAAAAAAGAAAGAAACCCCCAAAGGAGAGATATGAGACCTGGCATTGGACACTTGTGAAGGATGAATGTGGGAGCTCATCATGCAGGCATAGAGAGAAATCACCCACATCAGGTAATGGTAGGGGGTGAAGAAGGAAACCCACGGTAGAAAACTAAAATTCATATGTTGATATGTTTAACTGTTTTCAAAAAATAGTAATTGGCACTGCAGTATTTGGGAAAATTATATTTAAGAAAGCTAAGAAGAATTTTAAAATGAGTTAATAATTCTACAAAAATGTACAAGAAAGGAATTAAGACAATGCGCTCTTCATTTGAATAGAAAATTGTGCTTCTTTAGGCATTAAAATAGAATTACCGGCCGACAGTTTACCAAAGAATAGCATAACTAAGTTATAAGGAAGAGGGTAGCTCACCGTGTCTGTGTGTGTGCCTCGTGTTCAAAGAGTGTTAAAGTGAGTCCAAATCTTCAGCTGCAACACAAAGTAAAATGTCATTGATCGAGTTCTGAAAATCGAAATTAAATAACATGTAAGAAATAACAAAAATAAAAGTAATTATCTTAAGATAAATCTAGAGGATGAAAAATTTTTGAGGAAGAAGTTTATAAACTAGGCAAGAGTAAGACAAGGAAAAACTATTTTTCAAATTAGTGTTAATGTATTTTATATTGTGGATATATTCAACAAAATTATTTTAAAATGAGTTAACTATATTGTTTTATATATATATATAATGGAAAGACATGGATTATTTTGTGCTTATTTTGTGTTTAATTTCTGTTATAGAATAAATGTGTTCTCCCAATCAATCTCAATATATCTATTTAGTTTAAATAGGTACATAATTTACAAAGAAGACTGTACCTCCTGGTTTTCTTCATTATCATAAGGAAGATCACACCCAGAAACATTTTACTAAAATTATTTTTCAGATATATTTTCACTTGGATCACTTTTCTGAAATGCTCCAGGTGACTGGATATTAAAACAAACTTTTACCCAGTGAGAGCATTTAAAAGTGTGGCCTTTTGTTCTGTGGTAAATGATTCATCCGTGATGTGAAGAAGACAAACTGCAACATTCAGCTTAAATCTAAATGTTACAACCTGAGGTGGGTATGATATAATCAATAGACTCATGGGCTAAACAAAAACAAATGAATCTTTAAGCTTAAATCACCACAGGTTTCTTTTATATTTTCTTTCTTAACACCTTACACATTTCATTGAAAGTTGGCAAAATACAGGCTAAAAATGTGTATCCCATCCTCCCCTCTGTAAATATTCTGACCTATTTCCTTCAACTTAGTTTTTGAGCTATCCCTCTAAGGATCATAGTGTCTGAATAATATTTTTGTTATCCCTTAACATCACACCACAAAAACTGCCTTCAAGAATCAGAATTTTAATGACTACAAAATATGACATCACATCAAGAATGCTATAAAGCATTAAGCAACTTTGCTTAATGTTTCACATTTATTTTTTCATATAACTGTTAACGTTGAATTGACTATCTCTACATACAAACATTTTTGGATATACTGCACAGGACAAAATCATCAGACATGGATTTCAGTCATTTTTAAACTGATAATAAAACAGAAATCCCCAAACACATACACCTAGACTCTAACCTGAAGACCTCTTTGAGTATGTTTTGATGATAGCGGTTAGCAGAGTATGGGGTCTTTTACCAGTGGGTGTATTTTTCCAAACCTCGTGGTTTCAGTTGTGTCCCAATGAAAGACATGTTGCAGTCTAACTCTTAGTGTCTTAGTACATGCTGTTTCTGCAGAATAGGGCTGCTGAAGATCAAATAGCTCAGAGGGCATGATACTGGAAGGTAGCGAGCCCTTAATCTGGATGGCTGGCGTCTGAAGACAGATACACAGACACAAGACTGCGTCCCCATGGAACAGCGGCGGCTAAGTTGCTGCAGTATAAGCTGGTGAATAAACGCCTGAGGAAAGCCACCGGAAATTTTAAAATAAACATACAAAAATTCTCTTACGTCACTTTCAAAGTGAGCATGACCCCGCTGACTTCTTCATTTTGATCTCTAGCCTCCAGAATTACAAGAAAATGAATTTCTGTTGTTTTAAGACATCTGGCTTGTTAGGGCACACCAAGGAAACGAATGTGCCTCACAGCCCACATTTCTGTGTGCGCAATGCCAACGACATCCGCGCACCCACACACACTCAGACGGAACCCTTCCGAAATTTCCCCTAGCGTGTTGTTAGAAGCCCCGTATCCCTTCCTCCGTCCTCAGACACTTCCCTGCCTATACTTTTAGGTCAAGTTGATGTCGCAATCAATCTGTGAGCTGATTGCATCTGGATACCCAACACACACCCCATGAGAATTAATCTTAGTTCTAAATCTCTGGTTTTTGTACCTGCTTATTCATTTCTTTTTGTTTGTTTGTTTGTTTGTTTTTCCAGTACCGGGAATCGAACTCACGACCTCGCGCTTCCCAGGCAGGCGCTGTGCCGCTGAGCTAAATTCCCAGCCCCCGGCTTATTCATTTCTATGATACAAAGCAGATCCTTTTATTCTTTGATCCTGTACATAAGATCCTAATGTCATTCTTGTTTTAATCCTTTCAAATTTATTATCTCTCCTCTCCCCAAAAAGACTGTTCTAACTTGATTGAAACATTCAATATTCTTTAAAAAAAAAAACCCTCCTGCATACATTTTGATTATGCCAGCCTTCTTGTAAGAAAAAAACTAAAATTTACATAAAGGTAGAAAGGATAGGGGAGGTTCTGTCATATTTATTATGAAAATAACTTTTCTTCTACGTGAAGGAGAAATATCTCACAGTTACTAGGAGTCAGTACTGAGCTTATATAATGAGTTATAGTTTGAATTTCCTCGTTATTTACATTTGAAGCTTTAACTGTTTTCAACTCTTGTGTTTAAAAATGAATTTTAAGGATAAACTGCCAAATTATTCATTTTTGTTGATTTATACTAACATTTAGGGAGCTGAGAAGGTTGATGAAAATAACTTGTTGTTTTTGTCACCAGAACTATAAATTTTGTAGTAGTTTAATAATTCCTTTTCTCTCCAAAATAAAACTGTAGCTTCAGTTTGTCCTTTTGTAGGAGCAATATAAGGGAGGGGGAAAAGAATGCCTTCCAAAAAATTTTATGGGAGCCTTTGAGAGGAATACCAAGAGTAAAGAGATGATTCTAACTAACTCAAATTTTGGGGGGCCTTTGAGCCCAAATATTTAAACTAAGTAAATATAAATCTTTTAAAAGGAAACATCACATCGAGGCAAGCTTCTGTGTGTCCCTTACAACAATTTTACTATTGTCAAGCTCCTTGAGTATAGAAAGTGTTAGTGTTATAGTTCTCAAAAGTAACAAAGAAAGAGCCCTTCTCTGACCTGCTTTCAATCTTGAGCTTTCTGTTCTTCCTTGTAAAACACACTTGTAGTGAGGGTGCTCCTAATCAGTTTACACTGCAGGTCTCTGTTTCTGATCAAATTCTTTACCTCCTAACTTTGATTTCGGTTGCACTGGTCCTCTTTCAGCAACAATGTGGTAAAGGTGGTTGAGTTAGAATCCTCCTCCGCTTACCCTTGGTATCTCCTCTCAGTAGTTTTCAACCCACTGACCTTTATTCTACTATCGGGTTATAAATTCCTACTCATCAACTCTGCTTTTGGAATTGAGCCCACGCTTATACTGAGGACTCTCTTCTCTTTTTTTTTTTTTTTTTTTTGGTTTTTCTCCGGTACCGGGAACCGAACTCACGACCTTGCGCTTGCCAGTCTCTTCTCTTATTGAAATAATTTTTCTTATCTTAATAAGACTTATCAACATTATTTTAACTTCAGTCTGGCCTGGTTTTCCTTAAGGAAGTTAAGAGATCCATTTAGAAATCTCTAGAAAAATCTGTCATGTATTCCCTTAAATACATTTTATCCATGAAGAACTTAACTTGGGCCAGGTTAAAAGCCAAGATTCCACCTCTCTACCTTTCTACCCAGTTTGGGTCCTCCTAAGTAAAGGCATTTACCACTAATTTAAGAATGTGTTTTGACAAAGTCATCAAAATTTACGGTGATTGGAAACATCTTACTCCCTGGAGAGAGAGAGTAAGAAAAAGATACAAACTTATCCTCAACATGGACCACAGAATAAAGTCTTCAATCTCTGGAGGGGAAGGGAAGGGAGGGGAGGGGAGAACCATTACTTTTCTTAATTTGTGATTATTCTTTCATAATGCAGTCCACTTCATGTACATGCAGCATTTGTCTCAAAATACTATGCTGCTGAGATTGAAGCCTGGAATGAGGATCCAAGCTCTTGCTTTGGACACTCATTGTATAATAAGTGACAGAATGTTTCTATTTCTCACTCAATGGCAGATTTTGCTGTGTACATTAGTATAAAAATATGTGTGCATACATAAATATATTTATGTGTATCCCATTTATATATTAATTATATATGTATTTTATAAAAATGTACATGTATTTGTGCACACACACTCATACTGTGTGTGTATACTATCAAAAACAGCATCAGGCTAACCAATTATTTGAATAAGTACTTAAATCCTCTGACTTACCTCACTGATTTAGCAGTTCTCTGCTCCCTGTCTCTAATACTGATGCAAGTATAAAATCGCTTTGGGCAACCAAAAAAATAAAAAATAAAAAATAAAATAAAAAATAAAAAAATAAAATTGCTTTGGGCAAATTTGCAATATGAGGAACACATCAAGCATAATGTTTTAGGAATAAATTTCTTAATTTTGAAAATATGCTTGTTTGCATAAGAGATTGTCAGGGTTTTTAGAAAAATACATATGAGACATAAAGGAGCAAATAGGTGGGATGTCTGCAAATTATTTCAAATGATTCAGACAAAAGAAGCACATTTTGCAAAGTAAATGTAGCAAATGGTCACAACTGGTTAAACTTACTGAAGAGCACAGAGATCTCCACCGAACACTATCTAAACTTATTGACAGACATAGCTAAATCTCTTAGTCCTCATGCACTGAGGGAGAAAAATCCTTGACCAATCTCACTGATGTCTCAAAATTAGAGATTTAGGAGGATAGCAAAACAAATTTTTTTTTTTTAATTTTAGAAATAAAAGAAGGAAAATACTAACAGACCAACAACATTTTACAAAATAGCATAGGATCAGTACAGACATTACAGAGTTACAAACAGACTGGTAGGGAATTAACAATGCTTATTGTATTACATATTGATATCTTCAATGTAGTTTCTCATGAAAACACATATAGACATGGGCTGGGGATTTAGCTCAGCGGCAAAGCGCCTGCCTGGCAAGTGCAAGGTCGTGAGTTCGGTTCCTGGTACCAGAGAAAAACCAAAAAAAAAAAAAGCAAAGCAAATTTTATAAGACAGAAAACTCTTTAGTATTACAAGTATATGGTAGCAACATTACTTTGGATTGGTGAATAAAGTAGGAAGGGAGTTTTGATATGATTTCTGATGAATAATCTATCAGTTTTAAGTGATCTGTTAAAATGGTTCAAAATCTTATCCCCCACTTTTTTCCTTGATTGTAGAAGTAACACTGGGGCATGAAATTAAGATGGTTTCAGTTCGAATCTTGCAAGTTTTCACAAATTTAAACTATCAGAAGAATAAAAATATGAAATTGTTATTATTTTAGCAATTATGTAGTCACTAGTGATAAAATATAGAATTTGACTCTTGGAATCTTTATTATGCAGTCACTAGTGATAAAATATAGAATTTGATTCTTGGAAATTATGTCTAAAAATAGAAACTGAAAAATTAACTGACATGATGGCTCAGGCCTCTCATCCCAGATACTGGGGAGATTACAGGAAGGAGGTGGGGAACACATTCTGGGCCATCCTATGCTGTATTGCAAGATTGTGTTTCCAAAAACAAATTGGAAAGGTCCCAGGAATATAGCTTACTGGTAGAGTCATTTTTAGCATGTGTTATACCCACGTTCTATTTCCAGTAGCAATTAGAATAAGTAAACAAATAGTAGTTAAAATAAAGGGTTCTATGAATTTTATCTTGATAATTTCATAGCATATAAGAATAGTTAATGTCATTTATGTTTTCTTGTTGGTCAAGTGTGATTACTGATTAACACAATTAAAGATTCCCATGATCCTCTGAGTGGTTTTTGTTTTGTTTCACTTTGTTCTGTTTTGTGAGAAGGCCAGATATCTGTTATCAATACACAAATCCCTGCTGCAATAATACATATAATTTGGGAAAAAATAAATGAAAGTACAAAAGGCATACTAAAGTCTCTTACAAGAGATTGTTACCAATTATGTTGTAGAATTTGTCTCAAATGTTTATATTCACTATTATATAAAATAATGCTGGGAATAATTTATCAAGAATATTAGCAACTATAAATGTTTATATGATAATGTTTAAATCTTCATATTTCATCATATTTTTATATTAATTTACTGAATTAAGATGCTTAAATATAATTTCAAGTATATCAATGTCATCAATTTAAATTCTACAGTTTTTCAGTATTTTCCTCTCATGTTTCTGAAAAATGTATGTTTCATATCAAGGGCACACCCATTTACAAAAATGAAGATCAAAATTCCATTTTCAACATCCTCAATCTACTAACTACTTTGCATATATATTCCTATAGCGAAATGTGTTCATACATAAATATTATTATGTTGACACACATATATCTCTCCTCAGTGAATATATTATAAAATATATGTCAAAACCAAATGTATGTAATTGTGTCTTTAAAATTAAAAACCAAAAAATTATATTTACTGTATGAAATATAATGTTTTTCATATATATGTTTACATTTATATACAGCTACATGGTATTTGAGAGTCAGATTTCTCAGCACTAATTTTTAATGTCACCTCCTGCTCTTTAACATATTTACTTCCTTAGAAGTCTAACTTCTAATTCTCAGCATGTTAAATATTATCTAATGTTATAGGGAAAACAAGCAAAAGTGTATTATAGGAAAGGCAGGATAATACTTTCTTTATGGATGGTGTAGCTTATAGATCCTTATTTGCATTTTTCAAAATCACATTAACACATTTTCCTGTGACATGGAGTCTTATGACATGTTTGTATCACACTCCAGAAAGCATGATCACAGAAATAGATCTATGCAAAACAGAGATAACTGAGCTGCCCAAACCACAAAAAAATATAATTTAATATCCTCATAAATTATGCATTTCTACTGTGCATTTAGGCATTTTTACTGTGCAGAATTCTATGTCAAATTTATAAAATATCCATCACATTAAAGCTTGTCCATATCAGCACCAATCCACTACATTTGTTCATCATTAATGACTTAGATAATTTTGTTTTAGTAATACTATGTTGATTTTTCTATGAATAGTTCTTCTAAAAACTAGTCAGCAGTGAACGTTAACCCACTGCCACAGAGAGAGGTACATTTCAAATCCTCTATTCATTTGTCTGTCATTGAGATCATATGTTAGTGCAGAATGGAACTGTAATGGACAGGAATGCAATGAAGACAGATTGACTCAGAATCCATGTTCTGCCTTGTAATGCCTGCATCTTCTGGGCAAACAATCTATTTTCATGCCTCAGTTCATCTGAGAAATCTATTGGCTATCCTACAGATGATTTATGGGGAGTGGCAAATGAATTAATTCATTTTAAAATTTAAAGTAACATCTTTCCCATAGTACTCACATAAATACTATCAAATAATGAACTGGATTATATTAAAGACAGTAATTCTACATATTATTCCTCAGAGAATAGAAGCATACATTTGCTTAGAACTTTTATAGAAATGAATTTTCAAAATAGGTATAATCTTTTATTCGCTATCCATCTTCTGGGAAGTTATACATATAGTCGCATAAATATGCAAAGATATATAGCTAAACCTATAAAACTGATAATACTGAAATACTGGAAAATAACTAAATTTCTACAATAGAAAATTGGCAATTAAAATATTTTAGAAGATTATGGTTAAATAACTTGTACCTGCTGCCAAAACAACCAAGAAAAAGTCTACGGGTACTGTAAGTGACAAAAATTACAGAAGAATATGATCCCATTGAATAAATATAGACATTTTAAAGAAAATACCAAGACACACCTAAATATCCCTAGAATACATGCCAAAACATGGTGGAAAAGTAATTTAGAATATTATTTAAAAATAACAGCGACAAGGGGCTGGGGATTTAGCTCAGCGGCAAAGCGCCTGCCTGGCAAGCGCAAGGTCATGAGTTCGGTTCCCGGTACCGGAGAAAAACAAAAACAAACAAACAAACAAAAAAAATAACAGCGACAAGAATTCTCTGTATATAACTAGTGTATATGGAAAAATGTGTATCATAGCAACATATTATACTTCATAATTTCAACAATATGTACCTTTGGTCAGAAAGATGCAGGAAGCTATGGTTTTCTATTTTACACATATATCTCTATTCCTGTAGTGTTCTAACTTGTCAAAATAAACATTCATTCATTTTGTAAGAACAATAAAATTTGACATTAAACCTACAGAAAAAAAAATAATCTATGCAACATAACAGCTTGGAAACTTAAAACCACAGTGCATCAATGAACAAAATGGTGTATTCATTTTTATTTCTTACTTCTGCCTGCAGCATCAGTCATCATGCTGTATTTAGCTTCTCCTGTATCTACAGCGTCCTTTATTATACTCACAACTATGGCTCTGTTTGTTTTCTTTTACTTTTTATATTTTAAAGAAAAAAGAACAAAAAATAACAAAAACAAAGACAAAAACAGAAATAAAACAACACAAAAGCAATAAAAACAATACAGAAGTTCAAAATAAGATGATAGGAAATTGACAATGGTTGTTGTATTGCATATTGTTATCTTCACAGTAGTTGCTCAGGTACAGGTGGGCAAGGGTGATCATGTGGCTCTGTTTGCATGTTGTTCCTTCCTGACTTTTCCTCCTTTGAGTCCAGTTCTGTCTGCACTTTTAACTACACATTCTTTACTAAGCACTGTTGTTCTTTGTAATCCACAATCTTTTAAATTCTTTTGGAATTTTCTGCTTCAATTTTTATTTAACCATTATGTCTCTGAAATGTTCCATGTTATTATTCTTTGTGCCTATGATTCTATGAGGAATGAGTGAAAAATATGGTGGATGTTAGGATTAAAAATTTATTGCAGTAATCCACGTTGCCATTAATTCCCCTCAAAACGCTTCTGCTTGCTTCAAACACACCCCATTAATCCTGGTCATGTGTCCTTTACTTAAGGACTCTTACTATAATAAGATCTTATTTTTAACATAAACATTTACTCTGTGTGTTCATCTCCTTGTTATTCTATATGTGTATACGTGCAAATATGCATATATTAGTATACATCGTTCATCATTATAATGGAATTCATGAGGCACCAAACTTTATAGTATTTATTTAGCTGACATTTTCTAGGGTCAAAGTTCAAGTTTAGGCAACTGTGTGGTCTCTGTTGTGGGTAGTAGATGACACATATTATCGCAGGGATGTGTGTGTGTGTGTGTGTGTGTGTGTGTGTGTGTGTGTGAGTGAGATTACATGGGCAAACAGGAAATCAGAGGGACAAAGAGCCTGGTGTCTCACCACTTCTTTTGAGGGACCAGCCTCAAAGACCTAACGATTTCCCATCAGCCCTGCCTTCCAGAGATTCCACAGCTTTACAGCAGTATCATTCTAGGACTAAGACTTGAACCATGATGGACAGTTTGGGGACACTGTGAAAGTTGCCTGAAAGATGCTTATTTAATTGAGTCACCCGTGGAGGCCAGATGCAGAGACAAGCGAGTTCATTGTGGCCAGTGCTGGGCACCCAGTACGTGACGGAGCACCGACCCCCAAAGGCAGGAGGGGACAATGGTCATACAGTTCTAGTTCTGGTCTAGTTCCGGATCTGTGGGGGTGGTGTTGATATGATTAGTGCAGCTATAGAAAGACTACAAAGCACGGGCTCAGCTTGTGAGAAGGGAACAAAGGTGTTTGACATTGTACATGGGGGACAAGCAGGCTTAGGACAGCACGGGGTGGTATCGCGTTAGCTAACTATGACAGGCTTTACATGAAACAGACTTAAGGAGACAGAAACTTAACTTTAAAATGGCCCTAGAACAGAATGGCGTTGCTTTAGTTTTCTTTCCCAGATCATGATCACACTGGAATCATTACTCCTTCTGAGTTGACGGTACCTATCAAATCTACTTCTTTTTTTCTAAAGGTCACTCTCAATATTGTTTCTGCTTAAAGAACTGCAAAAATTCTTTATTTTAATTTCTTGAAAGGTAAGTATAATTTGGATCGCATAAAGTCATCAGTTAGTTAACATTTCCATGTTTCAGAAAATCATGCATAAACTCAAAGTGATAAAAATACGCAAAATCAGAATTTTCTATTGATAGAAGAAACTATTAAGGTATAAGTTTGTAAGGAAAAGCTCTGAAAAGGTATATTCATAGAACACTTCTAGCAAAACAGACTTTGTCCCCTTCATACCCAGAAGATCAAGAGATTTAAGAAATCCTTGAACATTCTGCGAGGGTTAGCTTTGCCTGGAGCAGTTAGTGTAAGTTGCAACAGACAGTCTTATCTGCAAAGTCAAACTGTTTTTTGAGGGGTTTTGAATGAGTTAAACCAAATATCTTTTCCTTTAGGTATGGAACAGCTAAGGAAATAATGTATGTTTGTGTTTATTACATGAACCAGTCCCTGTACTCGAGCAATACATACACCCTTTAAATATTATGGTAAACAACTGAGCTAGCGCTCACAAAAGGAAATCCCATTACATATGAAGTGGAAATGTAATGTGGGACCTCAAACCTCATAAATAATGGGAACTCCACGTCTATAGGCGTACAGGGTAACTATACTCTACCTGAATAGTATTTTGGTAATGGAATGAGTGACACATAACAAAAATATTAAATGTCATATAGAATTATCCATACAAGTCAAAAAAATATATTTCTGATCAGTCAATAGTTCACTGGCACTTAATGCTTGTAAAATTTCTGCTTTGACTCTCATTTTGGGTAGGGTTGGGACCCTCTGTCAAGGATCACACAGCTGGATGACCCAGGGCTTGTGTCTGTATTCATTGTTCTGTTCCACCGATCCGCATGTCTGTCTTCAGGCCAATACCAGGATGTTTTATTGTGATAGCCTTGTAGTGCACCTTGAATTAAGTATTGTGGTGCTTCCTGCTTTGTTCTTATAGACCGGGATTGCTTTTGGTACTCTAAGTTTCTTCTGGTTCCATGTCAATTTTTTGATTGTTTCTTTTCTAGTTCTGTGTGAGATGATGTAGAAATTTTCACTGAGATTGGATTAAATCTATCAGTTTTGGAAGTATTGACATTTTGACAATATCTGTTCTACATACTCAGACAAAGGTTGTATCTTTCCATTTTCCAATGTCCTCTTCAAACTCCTTTCTCAGAGTGCTATAGTTTTCACTGTTGAGGTCTTTCACTTGCTTGGCTAGGTTACTTTTTTTTATTTTAAAGAGAAAAGAACAAAACAAAATAACAATAACAAAGACAGAAACAAAACAACATGAGCACAATAAAAATGGTAAAGAATTTCAAAACAGGGTAATAGGAAATTAACAATGGTTGTTGGATTACATATTGTTGTCTTCAAGGTGGTTACTCAGAGAACCAGATGTAGGCATGTAAGATCGATCAAACAACTAGGTTAATTTTAGGTACTTGCTATTTCTTGATGCTATCATGGATGCTCTTATTTCCTGACTCCTTTCTCAGTGGTTTCATTATTGGTGTGGAGGAACACTATTGATTTTTGTATTTGATTCTGAACACAGCTATATTGATGAATTAGCTTCTAAATTCTTGGAATCTTCTGGTGGAAATTTTTGGGTCACCTCTGTAAAGGATCATGTCATCTGCAATCTGACTAGTTCATTTTTGGTACGCCTCACAATTCTTTCTTTCTGTTACCTGATTTCTCCGGCTCATATTTTAAGTACCATATTGGAAAGGAGTACGGAGAGTGAGAATCCTTATCACGCTCCTGATTTCACAGGGAAAGCTTTCCCTTCTCACCTTTTTAACATGTTGTTGGCCACTGGTTTGTCAAGAAATACTTTTTGTCATATTCAGGTAAGATTTTTCTATATCTAGTACTTTTAGGATTTTTATCATAAATGGGGCTTGGATTACATCTAAGCTTTTTCTGCCTCTAGTGATAATAATCTTTATTTCCTCCTGCTTTTATGCATGTGTTGTATCGCATTTATTGATTTGTGTACATTGGACCATTCTTACAACCCTGGGATGAAACTTACTTAGTCATGATGTATGATTCTTTTGATGACCTGTTGCATCCAATTTGCCAATGTCTTATTGAGAACTATTGCATGTATATTCATTGAGGAGACTTGGCTGTGGTTTTCCTTTTTAGTTGGGTTTCTGTCTGGTTTGGGGATCATAGTGATGCTGGCTTTCACAAATGAATTTGGACGGAGTCTTTCTCTTTAATTTCATTGGACAGTTTAACAAATTGGAAAATCTTGTATTGAACAGGCTCTTATACAAATACAAATTACCAAACCATTATGACACACCAAATGTCTTTCCAAAAATGAAAGTCTTACTACATTTAAAAGGATTGACATGAATGGCACTATCTTTTCACCACAATGGAATGAAATTATATATCTGTAACAAAAGAGAATTGGAAAATTCACAATATGAACAATTTTTAAATTGACTCTGAAAAATAATTTCATGCATTAATTAGTTTATCATTGTAATAATGAAAGACCTAAGGCAATCTATTTATAAAGAAAATATATATGTACCTCACAGTTCTGGTGAAATAAATCCAAGCAATATACTCTCAGCCCTGAGAAGGGTTTTGTTGTTTTTGAAGACTAAAAATGTATATGTGATGAATGACATCTCAAAATGTAATTTGGATGGGGCCAGGCTCAGGCTTTCATAACAATATTTATATATTAACTGACTATTTCCCAACATAAATACCTTAAATCCTTTTGCGGGCACCATACCAACTGATATAAGACTTCCTTTAGGTACTACAGTTTAAACGTTCCAAACCACTCCCATACAACCAGCACCCCCGGGACTCTCAACCACTGAAGTTTTCGTGGGCAAACAACATCCACGTCACAGCACTTCCCCTGACCTTCACATTTCCGGTCTCACAACAAAAAATGTCATCCCCCAAAGCCCCAAAGTCTTCACTTCTTCCAATATTGCCGGGAATTCCAAGTCAAACAACTTCTGTCAGACTCAAAGAAAACTCAGTTTTGAAACTCCATTTTAGAAGATTATTAATTCCCAAGATTCAAGGGCATCATAGACATAAGAAAAATATTTCATTTAGGAGAAATACATAATCATTCAAAAGTGAGAATAAAAAGCCTTTCAGGGCAAAAATTAAACCCTACAGTTTCAAGTTGGCCTCCTGAGCACACAACAGGGAGAATCGAGTCCCCGGCCTTGGGGAGGCTTGCCCCACGTCGTGGGCGGAAGCAGCCACGTGGCCTCTCTCTGCAGTGGCAGGCTGATGTCCCTGGCTTCCCAAGGCCAGTATGGCACGTTATGTCCCTGACGTTCTCTGCAGCTGTGCTCCTCTAGCTGCACTAGACCCTGACCCGCCCCGTGCCCTCTGCAGGGGCTCTAACCCTGCGGCAGGCGGCAGGCTCTCAGACGTTGTTCTGAAATCTTTCCAGATATCTCCACTTTGTCTCTTTTTTGCTTCTGAGTCACACCATAAATCTGACTAAAAACAGCCAGTGGTGCTTATTATGACACCTGAGTGCTCTATGCTTTGCTGTTCTCTGCTCTTCCTTTTGTTGTCTACTCCTTCCTTCTTCCCTCTTCTGTTCTGTTCTGTTCTGTTCTGCTCTCTTCTCTTCTCTTCTCTTCTCTTCTCTTCTCTTCTCTTCTCTTCTCTTCTCTTCTCTTTACTCTTCTCTTCTCTTCTCATCTCTCTTCTCCTCTCTCTTCTTTCCTCTCCTTTCTCTTCTCTCCTTTCCTCTCTTCCTTCCTTCCTTCCTTCCTTCCTTCCTTCCTTCCTTCCTTCCTTCCTTCCTTCCTTCCTTCTTTTCTTTCCTCTCCTTTCCTCTCCTTTCCCTTTCCCCTTTCCTTCCTTCCTTCCTTTCCCTCCTTCCTTCCTTCTTTCCTTCCTCCCTTTCTTCCTTCTTTCCTTCCCTCCTTCCCTTCTCTTCCTTTCTTTTTTCTCTCTCTCCCTCTCTCTCTTCCTCCCCTCAATCTCCCCTCTTCCTCTCCCTCTCCATGTCCATCTCTGTCTCCTTTCTTTCTTTTCCTTTGAGGTACTGGATATTGAATCCAGAGGGAGTAACAAATGCTGGAGAGGCTGAGGGAAGAAAGAAACCCTTCTCCATTGTTGGTGGGAGTGTAGACTGGTGCAACTGCTGTGGAGTTCATTGTGGAGATAATAAAAGAGGTTCCATTTGATCCTGCTATTCCCTTTTTTGGTATCTCCCTATAAGAATTAAAAACATCATAGCACAGCAATATAGGCACACCTATGATTATAGCAGCACAGTTTGTAATAGCAAAATCTTGGAAACAGACTAAATGCCCACCGATTAATACATAAAGAAGTTATGGGGTTTTTTTCTCAGACAGTGGAGTAAAGAAGGATAAATGGGAGACATTTCTAGATAAATGGATGCACCTGAGACCATACTTTTTAGTGAAATAAATCAAACTCACATGAACAAATGCCCTGTAGTTTCTCTGGCAAGTGAAACTGTGAAGTGAGGACTGAAATGCACATGAGACTTTATCACAGAGGAGGAAAATGGTCAGATGAAAGGGCAACAAAAGGGGGCGGAGAGAAGGAAGGAAAATGAGAAAAGAAAGAAAAAAATGGAAACAAACATTTTGTAAAAACGGAGGGAAAGGGGGTTGAAAGGAGAGGAGGGTAATGGGGAAAAAGTAATTATATCATGTACAGATACAAATTTCCTGTGATGAATGTAATCATCTTGTATATCTAAAGTGTACCAATAAACAATGAAAAAAGAAACCTACTAATGATAAAAATAAAACAAAAAGTATTTCATTTTATAGTTGACTATCCACTCTCCAAAATATTTTTCAAATGATGAAGCAAATCTGTGCTCTGGGCTTAAATCAATAGACGTTTTATGTTTCTAAGTCTGTTTATGAAGAGGATCTCCTCCAGAAGTTGCAAGGAAATCAGGTGAACTATGCAACAGCTGTGGTGGTCTAGAGCATATGCATTTAATTGGGTTGAATTCCCACTTGAGTCAAACTGCATTGGAAAGTTAATGAACTTCCTAGGCATTGCGATCCGAATATTTGGACTGCTAAAAGCAGATCTTATGATACTTTTAATCATAGGTGTAGGTAGTATTATTTCCTAACTTCTTCACATATTCATGTATAATGTTGTAATTATAAGGGAGGCTTATGTTGTTGCTAAGAGTGAAAACAATATTTTTAATTTGAAATGAAAGAAAAGTGCATCATTAAGATAATACTAAATGCTATAAGAAGCAATTTCCAAAACATTCAATGGTTAAATCATAAAGATATCTACTCATTGCACTGTGGATAGCTCCTTTCTAGGAGAGAATTCCTTGACCCGGTCTCCTTCCATCTTTTCACTGTCTCAACTAGAGGGCCTCATGAGTGTGTTAGGTGGCAGAATTCACTTGAAGATGACAAAATAATGTGCAGAAGGTGTGCACTCATTTTGATTATTGCAGCCAGAAAATGATGCACTGCACTTCCATCTATAGCTTTGTGAAGACTTCTAAGGGTTTATTTAAGAGCAAATCAAACTGGGTGATAGAGCCCGTCCCTAGCTGCTTTGTAGCAGCAACTCTCCACTGGGGTGTATGACCGCAAATCACTGTGGATAAGCAGTTATTTCTGATACAAGGCAAAAAAAGTGAGGAAGGCAATAGTGTGTGAGATGTTTCAGTACCTAAGTATGGGGAACATGCTTTGTTTAACAAAGGCTACATTCTATATTATTCAATTGATAAGAACACGAAAAGTGCCCCAATTCTATCTCACCATTGAAGTGAGAATAAACAATACTTGGGGGTGATAGTACCTGGGATGAAGCAGGAGAATGGGCCTCTACAGTGTCTTTGAAACATGGCTTCTTATTTCTAATCAGGATATTGATTAAATGCCTTTGCTCACCAAAACTGTACTAACTGTGTACTACAGATTGCATTTTTAAAACAGAAAATGCAGGGGCTGGGGATTTAGCTCAGCGGCACAGCGCCTGCCTAGCAAGAGCAAGGTCGTGAGTTCAGTTCCTGGTACCTGAGAAAAACCAAAACCAAAAAAAAAAAAAAAAACAGAAAATGCTTTACTAGCACATTTTGTTCGAAATTAAACACTATTTTTCATAAATAAAAATAATTTGTGGGCATATTAATAGTTATTGCAAGAATAACAAGTAGTCTGGTGTAACATGATTTGGACCAAAGTCTACTGAATCTCAGCTGTTCACCAGAAGCACTTGGGACATTTCTAGTTGAATGGAAAAGTAATTTCAGTAAGCGGGAGAGAGTATTGTAACGTAGAATCTAGTTAAGAAGGTCATTAATTAGTCTTGAGAAGCAGTACATTGTAAAAGAACATGACATGTGTGTGTAAAGCAAAGGAGTTCATTCCTGGCAGGGGGAAATATTTTTTATCATTTGTCTTTAGCCTCACTGTCCCAAAATACTCAGCAAATTTTGTCAAGTAAAATCCTACAGTTTAGTGAAATAATGTGAATATGAAGTGTAGCAGGACTGCCTTGGCCTCTTTTCAAATATTCCAATAGGAGAACTTCTATTTTTTATTGTACTGCATGTACTTGAAAAATCTTGTGATGCAAAAATATGGTAAATATTGAAATTGAAAAGAACTTATTACAATAAAAGACACATTACCTTTAGTCCCCTTCCTCCTGCTACTCCCTTTTGCGTGGAACACATTATCCCACTGTCTTTGACACTTTCTGAAGCACTTCTGGACTTCCTCTTTCTTGAGCACGTCCAGTTGCACTGTTGTGTTATCTCAGTGTTCTGAGTCAGTTCCAAAGGTTTGCCTTCCGTGGTCATTTTGGATGGGGATAGGCAGAACTCACATGGTGCCAAATCTCTGGCATAACATGGACGAGGACACCTTGTCCTGTGTTGATGAGTCCACCTTTTCAATCAGTGACGTGGAGTGGCAGCACTCACCGCATTTTTTATCACATCTCGTAAAGACACTCAAGAAAGCTGACTTCCAGAACTCCTTCAGAATGTGGCCACAAGGATAAATGGGTTCAAAGGTGTGGGGAAACATTCAAGTTGGATCAATAGCAATCTTTCTTTGAATGTAAGAATGTTTAAAATTTTAAAAAATATATTTTGATCACACTCTATGTTTTGATCACATAACTATATGACCATTTACACACCAGTGAAAAATACATATATTGTACAGGATCACAACCACATTTTAATAGTCCATCAATTTTTAAGTTCACATTTAGTGAGCAAGGCAAAAAGAAAAACTACTTAGGTAAAGCTTATGGCTAGAAATACTGTGTTTTGAAAAGGACGGTTTCCTTTGACATTTTCTTGATTTATAATATCAAATGGTGTACAAATATACATGTATTAAAATATGAAGTCCAAAAGAATGTTAGTTAAGGGATCAAGTCATGTGTAAACTGTTGAGTTTCAAACTAATAAAGATCCACATGCTGTGAAACATTGAAATGATACACATTTCTGTACAGTATAAGGTATAAACAATGAAAAGAGTTTTATCACTCCTGGAGAGTAGTTCCTTTTTTGGCTATTATAGAATAATATTGCCGTACACATTCATGTATAAAGTTTTGGTATTTGTGGGTATTGCATCCTTTTTTGCTCTTTTAATGTATCTCAGATTGGAACTGCTGAATCTTAGTATTTTCATTCTATTTTTCAAGAGTGTTAAAATGTCCCTGTTTTATTTTCTTTGTCATTTTGTAATATTTTAGATGTCATGTCAATTGAAATAAGTCCCTCAAAAGATTATATAAATTAAAATTTCATTTATATTAATATTCCAGGATATGGTTTTATATATAAATGAAATGCCCAGAATTTTTATATAAAGTGAAGTAAAAAGTTGGGCATAAGGAGTAACTGTTATTGGGTACTGGGGTTTTTTCCGCAAGGGTAAAATTTAAATTTTTCTTTCCTGTAAATTTTCCTGAACTACATACTTGAAACAGAAAGAAGCTTGCAGTGGTGCACCTCAAGCTAAGCAGCATATTATTCGCTTCATGTAATTAAGTATGTGTGCAGGCATGTGTGCGTGTGTGCGTGCTCTGATGGTTCATACATGTTTTGATACTTATCTCTTCTTCTTGGAGTTTTCCCCTCCCAAGTATATCATGATCTTCTTTAACTTTTTTGATCATTCTTAGTTTGAAGTTCACATTGTCTTCAAACAGAGTAGCTACCACTGTTTTATTCCAGGTTCCTATTGCATAGAAGATTGTTTTCTATCCTTTAACTTTCAGTCTCTGAATTTCCTTTTGAGTTAAATGCATTTATTGTATACATCATATTGTTGAATCTTTCTCTTGATCCATTGTACAAGTCTTTTTTTTTGTTTGGTGAATTGAAGCCATTTACATTGATGATTACAACTGATATGTATTGGCTTATTTTTGTCAAGATATTTTCCTGCTGTTGGTTCCCTGCTTTTCCCTTCTGTTTAATTGCTTGCCCTGTCTGGTGGTTTCTGGTGTTGTTCTTGGAACTGTGGTAATGTTTATCACTGTCTAGATTATTTTTCAGTACTCTTTGTGGGGTTGGTTTGGTGGTCATGAATTTCTTCAGTTGTTCTTTGTCACAGAAGTATTTTATTTCTCCATTAATTTGGAAAGTTAACTTTTCAGGGTGCATCAATCTGGGCTGGAAGATCTTTTCTTTCAGAATTTGAAATACTGCACTCTAAGCCTGACTTGTGTGTTTGCACTGAGAAAGCCACCGTGATTCTGCTGAGCTTTCCTTTATAGACAATGTGTTTCTTTCTGTAACAGCTTCTCAACTTCTGTTCTTGTGCTGAGTTCCTGGAATCTTAATTATCATATCTTTTGGTGGTTTTCTTTTGGTCATGGCTGTTTGGAGTTCTGCATGTTTCATTTATTTGTTCGTAAAATTCTTTACCCATGCTTGGGTAGTTTTCTGCCATTATTTCTGTGAAAAGATTTTTTTATAGCATTTGAGCCCTCTCCAGCTTTCTCATTGACCCAAATCAATCTTATCTTATTCTATTTTGCTTCGTCTTGTAGCTGTTGGATTGATTTTTCATGGTCTCTTTGTATTTTTAAGATACCTTTCTTTTCATGATCAATAGCTGCAATTCTGTCTTCACCATCTAATATTCTGTCCTCTCCTTCATTCAGCCTGCTGCATACACTTTCAATGGAGGTTTAAATCTCTTGGATTTCATTTGGATCTGTTTCATGGTTTTCATTTCTTTTCTATGCTGAGCACTTTCTCTTTCAATGATTTTTCTAAGTTCATCTATTTTTATATGCATTTTCTCTAATGTCTTTGATTTTAACCATCATTCATCTTTGTACCTGAGAGATTATTTTCTCTATAGATTTTTCCACTTGTGTTTTCACTTTTGTTGGTATCATTTCAGAAAGTTCCAGTGTTTGACTTCCATTTTCATCTTTCTCATCGTGCTCCACACTTGTCCTGGGTGGACTGGGGATCTGAGGTTGCACTTTGCTTTTATGCCTTGTCACTTTTTGGTGTTTTCTTTTTATTTTATTTTGTTTTCTATGTCAATGCTTGCCAATTTGTTATGATAGATAGCTTTCTTATTCATATTGAGGCTTCCCTAGGAGATGTCTGTTCTTCAGGGATGTCCTCTCAATGTAGGGGGTTCTTTGTAGCTGTCCCAAGAACAAAAGTACCCAATTTGTAAAGGATGCAAAGGTACTATTTGACTCAGCACCCATTCCTTTGGTATTGGGCTGTGGTGATGATTATGATCCCATACAGTTACACTGTTATCATACAAGATAGAAAAACTGATTATAACATGTATGACATACTGGTTAAATTGGTACACTTAACAATAGTGTCAATTAGAGCTTAACTTCTGACAAAATATTGTAACTGTTAACCCACTACCTCCAACCACATGAGCAAACTCGAAAGGTATATAACAAGATCAGACATACACCATATATTTGTAAGCAGTGATTTTCCCCCAAGTGGAGCGATTTTCCCCTTCTGTGGGGGCACAGTGGTTAAGATGGGTAGGGGACAGGATCCAGTGATGAATGAGGTCAGCATGGTAGAGTAAGGTTGGAGGTCAACAGATTAGCTCCTGAATTTTGGAAAACTGGGGAACACAGGAGGGAAAGAATGAAATAGAATGGGAAAGGGAAAGAGACAGTGTATACTCACTTGAAAGTTTAAATTCCAGAGATAGTTGAGGAAAGAGAGAAAGTGGATCAATAGAATAAAAAGAAAAAGAAAGGTAAGGTACCTAAACAGTGAGAAAGGAAGGAAAAGGAAAAGGAAAAAGAAGAAAAGAAGAGAAAAAGAGGACAGAGAAGTAAAGGAGAGAAAAAAGGAAAAAAAAACCCACTAAAACAAAAGTAATCACAAAATACAAAAGAAGAAAAAACATGGCATCCAAATAGGCAAGAAAGGGTTAGCCAATCTGACAAATGAGGGAGAAGAGATGTAGCAAAACACCTGTGGTGATCACAGTTCTGTGATGTGTCCACGTCAGATCCCAGAAGCGTGCTGTGTGTTCCAGCCAAGTTGGCCATGAGAACTGTGCTGGGTATGGAGCTGATCTTGGCCTCCGGATGTGGGGGCTGGGACCCGTCTTCTGTTGGTGGAGTCTCCAGAGCCCAACTTCTGATTTCTCATTCCTGCTTCAAACTGTTCCATGTTGCTAGCCTCCCTGATCACTCTGCCTGCCAAAGGCGTAAGTGAACCCACGCACTTGGGGCTGGTTGTCCTGCGTCTCCGGGTGCCAGTCAGTCTGCCCACCAAAGCAGTGCTAAAGAAAGATTATGAATGGTGACCATCAGGGACTAATGGCCTTTTTTGTCTTAATTCATCCATTTTACTTATTTGCAATTTAATAGCTGTTACTTCATACAGGGATTTCCTGAATTATCTTTCATATTTCTCAGCACAACGACAATTACAATTCTGTTTTCTTACAATTTTATACCTACACTTTATAATCAATTTCATTACAAAATATATTTAATGTCATAACAAAATGAAATAACAATACATAGGTAGAATATTTAACTGTAGAGGGGTTGCTGATTTTCATACTTAAGTGTGTGAAATCTGTGGAATATTCAGAGAGATGCATCAGAGTTTTCCTCAATGAATTTTTTTCTGCTTGTTACCTTTTCATGGCAGCCTTATTATCCCTGCTATGTGACTGTACTAAGAACATATGTGCTTTGATGCTCTTATACAAAATAGAGAAAAAAGGGAGTGAAAATGTATTATGAACAGAGAATCACAATGTACTGTGTTCAAGGAGTTTAGTGATTTCCGATGCTATTTCTATTGTATTGCACTGGGGACATTCTTTGATTAGAAAGCACTAGGAGAGCAGGGATTTCTGTGTAATTTCATCTGAGCAAAGGGATCTTCCTGAACGTACAGTACACTCAAAACTGCTAAATGGAGATTAAGCTCTGACAGTCAAGCCACCTGCCAATAAATTTCAAACCCATCTATGCAAGTCATTCAATAGCAGAAGACTTTCAAAACAATTAAATCAGCTCTTCCTGTTAAATTTTTGTAAAATGGGGCTGGACGGCTGAACTTCCACTTGCTGTGGATGGCAAATGAGCCAGCAGCGCACTGTAGTAATAGCGAGCACCTGAGCCTTCCCACATATTAGCATATCTTTAAAGAAAGGTAAGGAGTAGATGGATCCTTAACAGTAAAAAGATTAAGGCAAGAGAACCTTCCTTTAATGAAGTCATTATTATAAACAAAATTAAAAATTTGATTTTTATCATACAGGCACCTTCTTTTAAGTAATTTCATTGACTCCAAAGCAACATTATAGATTTATTTCTATGTAAGATGGTGAATAAAATATTTTGTCAGATATAATCTAACTTTACCTGCATAAACCTTCCCTCTCCTCTATCTCCACCTAAATTATTGTATTCCAATATCTAGTACTTGTTACAGTTACTAATTTTCTGGGGGAACTAGAGTTTGATGGTATTAAATAGTGTAACTTGTATTTAAGTGTCTAATTCTTCTTT
Organism: Chinchilla lanigera; assembly: GCF_000276665.1. Taxonomy (NCBI): domain Eukaryota; kingdom Metazoa; phylum Chordata; class Mammalia; order Rodentia; family Chinchillidae; genus Chinchilla; species Chinchilla lanigera. The sequence goes on from NW_004955412.1 coordinate 2,196,499, forward strand.
TTGACTTGATTGTTTCCTTGAAGAAGGGTCTCACTATGTAGTTCAGGCTGGCCTTAAATTCACATATGTATCCCAGGCTGGCCTAGAACTCTTGGAGTTACTTCTGCATCTGCTTTCCTAGTGCTAAGATTACAGTTTTGTTCTCCCACACCCAGCTAAAGTGTCAAAATCTTGCACTTGTGTTCTGGTACTAATGATAAACTAATTATTCTAGTGGGAAATTTTGTCAACAAAGAAACATTTTCTTTTTTTATTTTTTTATTTTTTCCCTGTACCAGGTATCGAACTCACGACCTTGCACTTGGCGGGCAGGCCCTGTGCCGCTGAGCTAAATCCCCAGCGCCTAAAGAAACATTTTCATTCATAGTCTCTGAAGTTTACTGCTTACTATTTTTATGTTTACAATATTTACATATGTGTAGACAGGTAAAATAATGTATAATTATATGGATTAAATAAAAAACTATAAAAAAATACATTTACGGAGATGAGCATAAAGTTAGACTCAAAATGGCAACTATTACTTCAAATAGTTTTCAAGACTCACTAATAAGGTAGAAACATTTTTAAACATAGGTTTCATGTGGTTTACAAAATACTTTTATACTTTCTGATGACTGTGAGCAATATAGAGATATTTCAATTAATACTACTATATCAGTATTTCATATTCAAACCCAGGATAAATTGCTCCTGGGTTTAAGGACAGGACTTTGAGAAGTTAGTAATGACAGTTTACGGAATCTGTAACCACATTCAGATGTCATGTCTTCACATTAATCAAGACTTCCACTGAAGTAAGGGCTAATTTATGATCCTGACATTTCCACTTCCCTTTAAGTACCCCTGTGACTAGTAAGTAACATGCAAGGTTTTAAGTGCATTTTTCCTGCAGTTTTCAGCAGTTTAAATGATTTTATAGTTTGACATATTTAAGTACATCACAACTGTTCACCAGAAAGTTACAAATTACTAACCTGGGGATCTTTAAACTTCCTAAGGGAAATATTTTCTTTTACAGGTGGGCAAACTCATTCAGCCTATGACAATCTTTTCTCCTTCTCATTGCCCAGTTCTTCTGTTCATGTCTCCAAGGCAACATATGTAATATATTCATCATCATCAAAGCTTTGTATAGCCATCTAATGTGTTAAGTTTGTGCAGCACGTATAGAAGGGAGTATTTCAATGAGAATTTTAGGCTGACTTAGTGTTTTAAATTCTCCTCTTCATTCCTTATGTTTTATTTGATGTTAAGCTAAATTTCTATTTCATTTAAAATTATTCTTGACTCTCTCTTTCCATGACTTTGCAACTATCAAATGCCCTGATTAATTACTTAGTCATGTTGCACCACTGTATAAGACAAAACAGCAAAAATTCTTCACACTTTAGTCACTTTTTCTCTTTAATTAGATCATATTTTTATGACATGAACCTTTTCAAATTTTTTTGACAAGAACTGGTACTTTTTCAAGAGCCTAAAGGAGTTCCATCTTGCTTATTTTATATACTGTGTACTTCAGAATTGTCTCTATGGTTTTCAAATTCCTGGATCATTCTGTTTTCATATTGTCTCATTCTTCTTACATTATAAAACTCATAACCATACTAAAAATCTCATTAACTACATAAGCCTAATGCAGACTTTAGCAAAATACCCCTAATAGTGAGTAGTGAGGAGATCCAGGATATCTATATCTATACATCTATATATCTATATTTTTGTAAAATGTCTATATCTATATATATATACAGACAGAGAGAGAGAAGCACATGTAGATTGGGTAGATGCCATACTCTCTATGGCTCAAGTAGGGCCAAAATTTTGTTTTCCCTAATTATTAAATTGAATAAAAAACCTTGTAATACAAAGATCATCAAATTATACAGAAAACTATAATCTAAATACTGAATAATAATTAGCACTAGAGAAAATGTTATTCTGGTTTTTCCTAGTGTAACTAAAAGAAAGGCCCAGAACTGGTTAAACTCTTGTCAAGTAACATAATTTGATCAAAAAAAAAAAAAAATTCCTAGTCTATTTAGGACAATTCAACAATATCAGCATGAGATGAAGTGCAATGTGTCTGGCAGGAAAAATAAAAACAGCAGGATCAAAAATATCTCTACCAGGGAGTCTCTCTAAGAAGCACATATCACAATTTTAAAAAAGAGAATGTTGATTTTGTATCCAGCTACACTACTGAATTTGTTGATTAATGAATATATGTGTACACAAGATAACTACATTAGTGTACTACTGACTTCTATTGCTTTATTGAAAGGAACAATTAATGTTTAATTGTTTGATCAATCTTATATGTCTATATTTATTTGCCCAAGTAACCAATTTGAAGATATCAATATGTAATATAATAACCATTGTTTATTTCCTATTACCTTGGCAGAAATTCTGTATGATTTGTATTGTTTTTGTGTTATTTTGTAAATGTATATGTTTGCTAATAAGTTTTTGTTGTTTCATCTTTAAAATAAAAATAGAAAAAAGAGCATTCATGAGAAAAAATAAACAAAAAAAGAGGAATATATATATAGCAAGAAATCAATGAATCCAATCAAGAAATCATAATATAATATGATGAACAGCACAGTCATTATAGCATTATAGTTTATTATAATTCCAGTATACTACTGAACTAGATAGAGCTGTATCTAGATAGTAAATATAAAGAAGATAAAGACTAGAGCATAAAATAGATATTTTCTAAAAGTATAAACTTCTAGAAATTTTTTAAATTTAATATTTAAAAACCACCATAGAACTGCTAAAGGAAATCCCGGGGGAACTTCACTGTTCCATTGAAATGGACAAGGGGATCCTGAGACTTCTGGAACCGCTGGGAAAGGACATCGGCCTCCCACAGTCTGGAGACCTCCCATCGGTCAGTGCAAATGGACCCTGAGGGGATTCATGATGATCTTGAACAACAACACACTACAGGATGTTGTTAAGATTTTGGAGCCCCAAGTGGGGAAACCCTTCCCATTAGGAAAGAAGAGTAGACTGATCACCTCCCAGGAGGGGGGTTCTCTCTAGTAATCTGACTTGGACTGGGTCAAATAAAACCTATAATTCCAAGTAGAATGTGATGGAGGCCCACACAGTGAGAAACTTCCCTCTAACAGCACACAGAACAGGCCTGCACTGACAGCAGCTCATGGGTGACTGTCAAAGTGTTCTCTGCATAGGCCTTCAACACATTGCCAAGCTGAATGTGGCGATGGCCTGCTGCAAGAAAAGCTCACAGAGAATGTAGGAATTGCATCAGTGACCCACCATGGGAGGAGCTAGAAAATCCAAACCTGGGATGAAAACAACTGGGAAAGAAAATGTGTGTGTATGTAAGCAAAATAAAGTGTATAAGTCCAGGTCCCTTGGGCTCAGGTAGGAACTGGGGAAAGAAAGCAGTCTCATGGGTCTGAAAATGAAAGTTATTTAAAAAATGATTGGTGTCATAATGGACAAAGACATGAGAAAGATGCTTAACTTTAGTGAGCCAGGACATAGCAATGGAGTACTGCAGGTGGGCTGACAGAAGAAAAGCAGCACCCTGCAAAGCTGAGTGATGATGGCCACCAGCCCGGATGGGGACAAAGACTAAACCACCTGAGCAGCAAACGGGGATGGAAGCACAAGCCACGCAAATTAGGCCCAGCTGTGCCTGCCAAGATTGGAGCAGTAAAACAGGGGTTGCCTCTCCATTTCAAACTGGACATGGAGCAAGATAGCGCATGGGGTCTTCTCCCATCTTCAGGATCCCCAAGGCTAGCTCTTGCTCAGTGTCACCAGTTAGGTGCTAACTGCAGGTGTCTGAAAGTCAGAGTAGCTCCAGTTCGGGGATGAATAGGCAGGCCCAATGAGGGTTTACAGGAGGAATCAAATTACAAATTTTACCTAGTTGGCAAATGTAATTTTGATTTCCAATTTGAGTTAGTTTAAAACATTTCTTGCACACTGCAAATTCTTGAATTTATAAGGTTAATTTGCTCTTCTCTCTGCTTTCTGTTGGTTTAAGATAAGAACACTTCTTCATAGCGTTCTATTGCCAGTCAAATTTACAAAATAGCAACCTGGAAAAAAAATCCAAATAGGTACAGTCAAGTTTGCTGTTAAATGTATACAGTAAACAAGAAAAAATAATAAGAAGGCTATAAATATAAGGGATATATTTTGATATGAGCAGACACTGTATGGTAAAAGTTTTGTCCTGCTAAAGAGATAAAGAGATCATGACAAATCTGAAAAGCTTACATACATTGAGGGAAGTTTCTGGAAGTACTTTATTTTAAAAATAAGTTACTTGTTAAGTTAGAGGAGCTCAGGTTGCTCCTTCTAAAAAGTCTCATGAGAAAAATAACAAATTGACATAAAACAAAATTGCTTAAGAGATTTATGTTACAATAGAGTAGAGAGGGGAGGAAAAACATCAAAACCCACTCCATTAAGATGTATTTTGGCGAACTTTAGAATACACTATACAGAAAACTCTGAAATAAAGCTAACTCGCCTCTGCAAAGGTTAAGAAATCTTTATAAAATTCATTAACTCTGCTTTGATTGTAAATGATCAGCCAGGGGAACAGAATGATCAGCAAAAACCGACTGGGTGTATATATAGGATGGTGACTAGGATCAGAGAACTACTAGGACATCAGGATCAGTTTCCCTAAAGTGACTCATGGCTAAATGTAGTTCAGATTAGACCCACATGGCTTCAATTCTGTCTAGCTTCTTACTGAGAAAAAACTAGTGGATTTTGCTGGTGTGAACACAATCTAGCTTTCAGAGATGACTACCAAAGTATATGTAAATTGTGATCTGGAGGCCAAACAAAAAGCTGATAGCAGGTTAAAAAACAAACAAACAAACAACAGCAACAGCAAAATCAACAACAAAAACCTGTTGACCACAGTGCTTACAAAAGAAAAAATAGAATTAGCAATAAAAGGAAAATATCCTCTCACTGAAGGTGAGCTTTAAAAAACTACTGCCAATGAGGCAGAGGTAAAAGTGGAGCTGGGACACGTCTGCCACATTCAATAAGAAACAGACAAAGCTGGGAGCTTCTTGGCAGCAACAGTTGGCAACTGAGAAAGTGCAATGGCACCACGAGGCTGAAAAACACACAAAAGAGCCTGATAACTAAGGAGGAAGACACAAGACCTCACAAGGCTGCCGTGGAGGAAGTTGAACAACTCCAGGCCAAGGCAAAAGAAGCCCAACTCCTGCATAAACAAACAAAACAAGAGTTAGCTCAACAGCTACAGCTGTCCCAAGATGCTACCCAGAAATTACTACAAAGAAAAAAACACATAAGCTAATACAACTACATGGGACAGAGCAAACTTGGCGAGTGACGGAAGAGTCCAAGCGGGCTCAAGAACATGTGAAGCTTAAGGCAACACAGTCTCACTGGCAGGTGAAAGAGATGGAGTGACTAAAATGTGACAGGGCCCAGGATATAGCTCAGTGGTGCAGTGCTTGCCTGGCAAACATGAGGTGCTGAGTTCGATTCCTGGTACCAAAAAAATTAAACATGAAAAAAAAATACAAACCTGCTGACAGAAGCACATGCTCAAACAAAGGTACAAATGGAACTAAGAACACAAAATCTACAATGGCACATACAAGAAGAGACAACAAAATGGGAAAAAGCAACAGACCTGTGAAAGCACAGTGTTCAGGAAGAGCTCAATAATCCTGGCAGAGTTGAGAGGCAAAGATCCAAGCCAAGACCTACAGGTGGAGATGATTGAATACAACAGGCTGCACATCTGAAAAGACAGCCACATGGCACACTCATGGCTGGAGACAACCAGACACCAGTGTAGTAGGGCTGAACAACACTGAACGATGGTTTGTGCATGGATGAAGGAGACAAAAACCCAAAAGCAACAAGCACAAGAGGAAGCTAAGTGCTTGTGGAGACAAACACCCAGAGGAGAGCCAACAGAGCATCAAGCAGAGGCAAAACTGGCCCTCAGCAGGAAGGCTGAAACTGAGGCAACTGAAAAACAAAGGACTCTACAGTCATTCGTGGAACTACAACTACAACTACACCTTTTCGGCCAAGGAGACGAAAAGGTGGCTGCAGCAGACAGCGACAAAACAAGGACACCAAGTACAGTTCACCCTGGCGAGAACTCAACCAAACACAGAGGCAAGCTGTAAAACAGGTGTATCTCCTCTACAGAAAAGACTACACAGCTAAATTACACCCTACAGAAAAAACATGGAACAATGGCCCAGCTGCAGGAGAAAACAAAGCAACAGAAACAGCAGCAGACAATAGCTGAACGTGCTCATAAAAAAGCGAAACGGGAACTAGCAGGCTGACAACTAAAGACCAATGAGACGCTGATACTGTGGTTACAAGCAGAGGAGGTAACATAACAGAAGGGTTTGACATATGTAGTCAGAAGCCAAAAACCGAAAACCAAACGTGGGGACTGTATTCAGACAAGCCACCAGAGGAGAGAGAGAAGAGCTCCTCCCCTGGAAAGCTGACCAGGAGAAAACACTTAAACAGATCAGAGGCCCTGACTCAGGCCTCAGGCTGTCAGACATAACCAAGCCTTCCTTCCTATGCGCCCATAAACAAAAACTGACCATAGAAGACTTAACCCAGGTCATGGGACCCTGACATCATCTGACGACATATTGTCAAAACAGTTAGACTCTGTAGCCCTAGGATGGCCTCCATGATCTAAGGTTGCTGCTACAACCTTGCTGATGAAGAAGTCTAATAAATTGACTTTGGGACAATAACTGATCACTTGAGTGCCACACTCAGTTATATCCTTAATGGACCAAAGGGGACACCATTTTTTGTCAAATCTGAGGATGACTCAATATAGGGTTCTTATGTAAAAATTCCCACATAACTCTGGAGTAAGTAAACTACTTACTTTGCCCCTAGTCAAACTAGCAGACCCCCAGTCACTATGCAGTTATATTAAAAAGGGTCCAAAAAACTGGATATGCAATGATGACTCTAGACTCTATGATAAAGGCCCAGCCCCTGACCACCAGACCCTCAGCCCAGCAAGCAAAACTAGTAGCCTTAACAAGTGCTCTCTTATTGGCAAGAAACAAAAAAGATCAACGTCTATAGTGATACTAAATATAAAAAAGAGGGCTCCTGATGCCTGTGGGAAGAACAGATAAAACACAAAAGACTTTACAGCTCCTAGATGCTGTATGGGTCCCAAGAAACGTGGCCATTATACTCTATAGGTGACACCAGAGGACTGAAATAGAAACCAGAAAAAAACAAAACACAGACAGGAAAACAAAGCAAGCCACTATGACAGCCCAACAAAGGGCTCATCCTAGAGCCACCCGTCCCAGAGACCCCAAATTATTCTCCAAACAAAAGAGCCTTGTCTGCCTGAGAAGCTGAACATATACCAAAAGGGGGAATAACAAAAGTTTTCTGATGAGAGGCTACTCATTCTTGAAGTGGTGAACCCCAATTTCAAAAAATTATTCCATCCGAATTCTCACATGGGCAGACAGCATTGAAAGTGTTACTAGGCTGCCTTGTCTCTGTGCCACAGCTCCCTGCTACCACTCAGGATGTTTGTGGACAACGCTTGACCTGTGCACAAAACAACCCAAGGCAAGGGCTCACCTGACCCGTTAAACAGAAATCAGGAACTGACCCAAGTGAAGACTTGATTACAGATTTTACTAAACTGATTCAAAGTGGTGGCTATTAATATGTTAGCGCTTGGTTGAACCTTCTCAAGATGCATTAAAGCTTTACCTATCCAAATAAAAAAGGTACAAGATGTGACCAAGATGCTTTTAAGAGACATCACCCCAAGATTTGTACTATCTCTGACCTTACGGTCAGACAGTGGACCTGCATTCATAGCCGAGATGGTCCAGGAGTTCACGCAGATGCTAAAGATACAATGAGAGCTTCACTTGGCTTACTAGCCACAGACCTCAGAAATAATGGAACACTTGAACCAGACTCAATCAATTGCTAAAAAAAAAAATTACCAAGAAATCCACTAGAGATGGGACTAAGTCCTTCCCATGGTCCTCCTCCATGTCCAGTACTAGACAAATAGGGTATTCCCCTTAAAAATTCTACTTGGCTGGCTGCCCCAATCATACATCAAATTAAAGGAGATCTCTGTAAGCTAAGGAAATTGTCTCCGAGAAGACAGATACAGGCACTGGAAATAGCCATAGAGAATATTCATGATTAGGTAAAGAAAAAAAAAATGCCCATAAGCCCGACAAACCCAGTACACTCATTCAAACCTGGGGCTTTGCTTTGGTTAAACATTTAATACAAAGTCCAACAGCACTGGGGCTCATATGGGATGGACCTCATGCTGTAATCTTGTCTATCCCTACTACTGTTAAAGTTACAGATCAAGTGCCTTAGATACACCACAGTCAACAGAAGCCAACAGCCCAAGACAGGTGGACCAGCCAGCAAGAGCCAGATCACCTGAACCAGCTGATCCTGTGATGAGATCCGGCTGCCACCAGAGATAACAGACCTGCTCTAGTCACCCTGGAAGTTGACCAGTCTACACATGGCCAAAGCTTGAGGAAGCAATAGCCCTATTCTGGACAGTCTGGAAGCTGACCAGTGTATGCACAATCAAAGCTTGAGGATCAATATGGACATACAATGACCACATGTCTTTTTCTGTTATAATTCTCCCTCTGCCCAACAGAGAGCCAACCTCCCCATAACAAGGTGAATATTAATGATAGTGATGCTCTCTATTAAAACTTATTACAGAAAGCATCGAAGCGGGGGATGAAGCCAGACTTAAATATCAACCCCCCTTGAACTTTCCCCCCTCCTCCCCTGTAGCTGTAAATTCTTGCTCTGTTACAGATAAGATTGGCAACTATGTCCTCTGAAGAGCGTTTGTCATCTTGCCCACACAGGAGTCATAAGGCTGTCTCTTTTCAAGGCTAAGTTATTAATTGCTTCATCTGCTTCTGTATCCTGACTTGCCCCACTCCCAGTTTCTAAATTTCAGCCCCTCAGCTAAATGCATGAAACTAGGACCTTTCCTTTGTTTAACATCCAGCACTCGTGACGTGACTTCTGCTGGGTCTATGAGCATTTAAAATCCTTTTTCCCCATTAGTCTCTCTGATCTCTTGGGTTTTGCAAAACAAATAACTCACATTATTCTTAGAAAATAGCAGAATAAGTGGATCACATGAAGCACTGAGTCAAGCAGCAGGTACTTTATTTCTCTGTCATTATTTTAGGGTGACTTCAATTTAGATTTTAAAATTAAAAACCTGAACAGGTGGTGTTGTCAGCCTAAAAGTGAGATGTAACTCTAAAATCTGCTCAAAGTTGAAGTAAGAATAGTATTAGAGTCTGAGTAAATGTGCTTGAAAAGGACAATGAAGATGAGGACTTCAAGAGAATTGCAACGTTTGTCAAAGGTCTGTGAAAAACTATCGTAAAGAAAATGAGAATTTTGACTTGATAGTGAAGTAAGAAAGTTCAGCTTTTTGCTTTTTACATTAGGAAGTTTGACTACATTTAGCCATACATACAAAGTTGAGAAATTTAGTTAACCTTTCTGTTTCTTGATTTCATTACTCTAAAAATAATTTAAAGTACAACTTCTGTACTAGTGTTGAGAGAACTCAATAAAGTACTTTACAGAAATTTTCCACAGTCCTGGTTTACAGTTGCTAAAGGCATAATAAATATTCGTCATTGTTGAAATTAAAAGGGTAGATGATCAGTGGTGGAAGTAAACATATTAAGAAAGTAATTATAGCCAATTAACAAATAACTGAAGTGGTTTGCTAGAGTGCTGAGCTGAGAAGGTTGATGAATGTGTCTTACATCTCAGCAGATAAGATCACAGTTGTGCATGTAATGCTCAAGGAGAGGCTGTGAGAGGCAGGGAAGCCTGTGTACCATGTCGGCCCATCTAGTTCCGGGCCAGTCCTGCCAACATCCTGGAACAGGGAATACAGAGAAGAACTGAACAAATATGAAATGTACGACAGGGAACAAAGGCCTAGATCTTAACAAAATCTGTGGAAAATATATAATATACAATTTAAAAATTGTTATTTTTCAATTCTCCACCTCTGCTGCAATACAAATAATGGTGACTACCATATGCTCAATAGCTGACTGTCATATGCACAAGTATCTAAAAAGTGTGTGTCTGCATAAATTTGTACCCAGAAAGGATTATGCCATCTTCCCCAAATACAGCCTCTGGTGATGACACATTGGTTGCTTGATATCAAAAATGGCCTGAGTGTTGACATTATAAACATTGTCAAACACCATGAAACCCTCTTTGGGAAACCAGCCGTCAGCGGCCAGCACACTGTTGGTTGTGGACACCGGTAAATGGGCATGTAGATACTTGGCATTTAACTCAAAAAATACCCCAATGTCATGCTTCTGCACTCATACTGATATATAATTACTGTTAAAGACTTAAATCTGTCATATAATTTGCTAAGGACTTCATAAATATTAGCTCATGAAACTCCATAATATAGGCAATAAGGGTAAAACTATAACTACTGTTAGCTTTACTTATGGAATTTTAAAAATACTTTTGCAAAGAATATTATCAGACTATACTGTTTTGTTTTCTCTTTTTCTTGTAAACCTTGAAAATATCAGAATGAGATGTCTGTGATGAAAGCTGAGTTTTCCAGCCCTAGAGAGGATCCTGCTTGCTCTGCCATGACATTTCACCAATCACAGAAAATTGCTGCTGTTATTTACAGTTTCCTATTTTTTTTTCCCACTGGTAAGATATTGATTTAGCTGACAGAATTTCCTTCCTCTCTTAATCAGAAGGAACACTATCCTATATGAGCTGTATGGTTTATATAGTGAGAGATGACAAGAAAGGATGAAATGCTGCTTTAGATTTTAGAAGAAAGGTGTTTGCTCTGCAGATTAACCTGGTTAGTGATAAAAATTCAGTGTCCCTGCTAACTTTCACATGTGGATATCAGTATGAGATACAGTCTTAGAAACTGCCTTTTTTTTTTTATTATGGTCTTAGTTGTTTATATGTCTGATCCAAAAGAGAAGGGATTTACAATTGTTTCAGATGTATTTTCATTTGTCCATGTAAGATCTTCGTTATTTAACATGTGTTTATGAGTCTGTTTTACCTACTGTGTTGTGTTCTGGGGAAAATGAATTCATACAATGAATGCAGTTTCTTGGCTTCAGAACCAATTTAGAGCTTAGAGAGGTTAAAGGAAAGAGTAAGGGGTTGAGAAAACAACACGAATGAATCAATAGCACTGAATTACAAGTTAGTAATTAGCATCTATTAGGAACTTGTCATAAAGGACATCATATATTTATCCCAAAGATGAGGGGCTGGGGATTTAGCTCAGCGGCAAAGCGCC
>NW_004955412.1:2208020-2214771 GCF_000276665.1 Chinchilla lanigera
AAAAAAAAAACAAAGATGAGTATAAGACTGGCTTTTGGATTTGATGAATTATAAATGTTGGTATCATATTAAATTGAATTGACTGTTTCTAAAACATACCTGTCCTGTAACATATGCTACTGTATCTGGGATAGTGTACTCAACCATGCAATACGCTCTGGAAAAGAGCAGGACCAGTTCACAATTGCTAGGAAGGGCTTTGCCTCCTAGTGAGAAGGAGCTATACCTAGACCTCCAGCCAAACAAATGGAATTTCAAGCCCAGGCCTAACTGTAATTCCTATCAGGATTGCAAAAGCTGCCTGTCTTTGATCTTCCTATTCATCCAGATATTTGGGTCAAACACAAAAGGTTTTGTTGAATCTCTCTCCTGCTGGCAAAATCACACCAACAAAATCTGAGAACTCCGACTTGAAAATAAATCCTGAATTGAGTGCTGGGTCACCAGTAGTGATTCTACCATCTAAATATGGTCAGCGATGGTTCATTTCTGCGCCACCAGAAGAGCCAGCTGACTGCCTGGTGCCCTGCTTTCCCTTTCATCCCATATTCTGAGCAATGAACTTCTCGCGTGACATCCAGAGTAATCATCTTTAAAAAACACATCTTATGTGACATAAATATAATCTTGTGACATAAATATAATCATTTCATGTGACATAAATATAATCTCATAACTTTATCAAGATCACTAACACCCTTCTCCACCTTTTCTTCTTGAATCATGAATGTTTTGTAGCTGAATAGGCTCTAAACTTAAACTCAAACCCTTTGGTTTGTGAGGCTTGTGAGACTTGTTCTTCTGTCAGGGCTTGCATCACTATTCCCTTTGCCCAAATTACTCTACTCTCAAATTTTGCCACTGATGGCATTTATCATGCAGATGTCTATTCAACTTTGCTCTCATCCGTAAAGCCTTCACAACAGTTCAGTCAGTATCATTCTTCCTGTTTTATTTTCTTTATGCATTTATTGCTGTTTAAAGTTATATTTTTAAGTTTTCTTTTTAAATTATCAAATGTGTCTGTCAGTTTAAAGCTGTTACTCTACTCATATTTGTAGCTATATCACAAGGACTAAAAAGGATGCCTGGCACATGGCATGTTTTTATAAGATCATTGACTGTTTACAATCTAAATAAAGGCTTAAAGCAAAAGGAAATAACTACCAACTAAATTAGGGAGATGGGATAAGTTTATGTGAAATGAAGAAAAGCACATGTGTACCTGGGGCTATACAATTCAAAGTACTACATCTATTTCTAGATATTCAGAAGTACTTTCTCTTGAATTTCAAACGTAGAAAGAAAAAAACCCCACTGAATCCAATGGAAACATTTGAGATCATTATTGTTAACTTTTACATGATTGATCAACATTTAAGAAGAATATCAGTTTTCTAAATTAACTTTGCTTAACTGAAGCAATATGAATAAATTTAATTTAAATTCAGATAAATAACAGATTCATTTAGGATTTGCATGCACAAATATTACACTGCATATGCTTATATCAAAAAATTTTATTAATAACTAAAATTTAATTTATGATTAAATCTATCGTTAGTTTATAAATTTCAATTTTACTTGGTATTCTATGTTTTATCTGGCAGACATTGTAGAACTCCCTTGAAGAATTATATTCTCCAATGTATAACTCTTTTGTCTGCATTACTAAGAAGTCTCTGGACTAGGAAGGATATAACAAAAGCAGAATTTCTGTCAATAATGATCTCATGTGTTGCTTAAGAATATTTACCAAATGATAAGATAATGTAAAGACTTTATGGCTTCAAAATGTGTTAAAGACTACAAAGAAACTAAAGTGCCTGTTCTAACTTTATTGTGGTTTTCAGTGGTCACTATGATGAATGTGATGATCAGGGGTTACTTACACAGCACAGGGCTCAAAAATTAAGATGGCAGTGGGGTGTTTGGCCACACTATTTACACACACAGCACGGTACGGCTGGTTGGAAGGAGATTTCAGGCTGTAAAACTTTGCAGAATTCACATATGCTGAAAAGAGTATAAACCAAGTTGTAGAGCCTCTTTTTTTTTTTTTTTTTGGTTTTTCTCCGGTACCAGGAACCGAACTCATGACCTGGCGCTTGCCGGGCAGGCGCTTTTGCCGCTGAGCTAAATCCCCAGCCCCTAGAGCCTCTTAATAGGCTTAGAAATGTGAGACTTAGCCATGGGACAATAAATATCTACTGAAAAATTTATGTATGTCGAGAGAAAATTAAGACATTTGATTTTGGTGCCAGTGTTTAGAGATGAATTGTACCGTAGAAAAGGGTAAAAGAGGCTTTTGCAATAATTTTGGCCGGTGGGGGAAAAGTAATACCTGAAAGTTCATATTCTTTGACACCTTAGATTTGGAGGCAATATCACCTGGGAATTGAGAAAAAGTGATATGCCAGAGTTATTTCCAAAGCTTGATTCTTAATTAAATTATAATGGCAGTGATATGAAAAATCTGATTTTGTAGGGAAGATAATTAGTTCAATTTTACATGTTTTCAATTTATTGAGCATATCTTTTGGATATATGATAATATTTGAGTTTTAAACTAGAGAGTTTGAGGTCTTTATTTCATATATAGTAAAATTTCATATATAGTGTAGTGATAAGAAGTTATTCTTGGGTACTGACAGCACAGTACAGGCTTAAGAACTGAATCCGAGGCAATGCACAACAAAAGAAAAGGGGAAAAAAGAAGGGAAAACCCAGTAGAGGTTGTAATGCTTATTTGAACACAGAAGAAAAACTGCAAATTGAGATATAAATTGAAAATTAGAATAACGAAACTATTAGAGGGTCAGAGGCCTCTTAAAGAAACCAATAAAAGCTAGGAAAGTCTCCCTGTAAATGAAAGTTTCAAATACTGATTTGTAGAAAATTCTGCACACATAAGTCTGTGGGTTGTTTGTCTTCTCTGAAGTTTCTATCAATGAAAGTCATTAGATTACAAATTAGATTTTTTATTTCAGAAAGGACTGAAAGAAAGAAAATAGGATCCATAGCAAAATAAGTTAACGGAGCTGAGACTGACAATTGGATTTAGCATATTGTCCCTTAAGCACTCGGGTGGAAGTGGAAAATGTGCAAAAGGCCATCATTTAAAATCATTAGGAACATAAACACCCAATGAAATGGACTGTTAAACAGGTGAGCAAATAAGCACACACTTAAAAATACAATCTAGACCTTGACAAATAAAATAAAGTCACTCATAGATCAAGAAAGGTGATTGATATTAGGTAAACATACCCAAGTCGGGGAGAAATCCATTCGAGTTTGAGGAGAAGCCGGAAGTAATTCCGAGCCAAGTGTGAGGGCAGGTGAAGTTATTTACATGAGGTCTAGAGCAGTAGAATTCATGCACTAACTTCCACAGGACAGGATAAAAAGCAGTGCTGTAAAATAGGGGAAATAAAGCTAAGATTAAATTTTACCTCTTAAGCACCTCATAAACCCCCACGTCCGACTGTGAATCTTACTGTTCTTCATGGCTATGCCTTCGTTGTGCGGATAATACAGAGGGAACTGCCTCTTTTAATGTAGTGTATAAAGGTAAAAGCACAAGTTTGCAAGAGATTTCCTCAGGATGGTACCACGTATGTCTGAGAATGAAGGATGTCACGGTAACTTTATAAAATGTAATTTAAATAAAATTTACACCAAAAACAGACTGTAGTTCTTCCATCACAGCTGTCATTCTCAAGTTTAAATGATAATATTTTTACATCTAAGATGGAGGCGATTCCTCACCTTCTCTCTGTATCTACAACCACCATGTTCCTGTGGGCTCTGGATACTTCTTCTACTGTCTAAAGTTAAGACTTTCCGTGGGCAGCAGTATGGCAGTTGAGAGAACTATCCCAAGGATATATTGTTACCACTTATTTCTCAAGCTGCTTTGCTATCCATTTATGCCAGAACATGTCGTGTAATTCCTAAATATGAGCACCTTTTTCTTCTCACTCAAATGAAGACACTGCTTTACAGAGTACACGTGACAGTCGAGAATACAGCAGCAATAGTTTCCAGAGATTCTCAAGGAGAGGTGGTGGCTCTAGATCATACGAGTGTTGCTCTACCAGACTATTTTAAGGAACGTTTGCTGATGATGAAAATGCACATAAAGTCTCAGGGCTTCACTGAAATGTAGAAACACAGCCCTTCCTCTTTAAAATGTCCTTCTACAACTTCTTGAAAGATCTGTTCATAATTGTTCTAAAATGAAAATAGATTTCAACAAGCAATTGCCAGCCATATTAAAATGGTCAGAGAGATTGTCAATCATTGTGGAGTATTTGGTGCCAGAATTGTACCTTACATTTACAATATGTCATTTCTCTTTAAAGTGTCTTGCTGTTAGTACTGTAGCATATGATGATTATTTTATATTTATATGATGACTGACACAACCCTAACTTTAATAACTAAAAGTTGGAAATTAAAGGCTAAAAATAAAAGATGACAAATACATTTAAAGCAAGAAATCCTCCCTTATTTTTCTATCTAAAGTGAAATACAGACAGTCCAGTAGCTAATCCAAATAAAAGCCATATTACCAATTTTTGTGAAATGGCAGCTATCTCAGCAAGGCTGTAATGGAAAAGAAATGATAAAAACTTTGCATTGCTTGTGAACAGAGATCAGTAGGATATCATACTCTACCCATGCAGAACCCTGTATAATTTGACAATTTATTAAGAGCAGAATGGTATGAATTTCTTAAGCAAATAATTACCTTACTTTCAAATTTATTTTATGAAATATACCTTTCTCTTTGAATAAAATGTTCCTTGGTAGTTCATTTTTAAATTGTTTTTATTTGGGGCTGGGGATTTAGCTCAGCAGCACAGCGCCTGTCTGGCAAGTGCAAGGTTGTGAGTTCGATTCCCGTAAACAGAAAAAAAAAAACCAACCAAACAAATAAATAAATAAGAAAGAAAGAAAGAAATTGTTTTTATTCTATGAAAAATAAAATAAAATTTCACACTCAAGAAGATAATAACAACAGTTATTTCACTGTGTGTCATAACCCTCAAAGTAGTTACTACAAGTATGAGACATAAACCAAAAAAATTCTTACAAAAAAAACCAAGTAACACAAATCATGCTTAAATTAAAATTTTATGAAATATGTTTCTTTGATCATTTACTATTACTGGTTAGTACATTATCTTCTTTTCTCTCATTACTGAGACAAAATACCTGACACCCAACATTAAGGAAGGATAGGTTTATTTAGTGCAGTTTATGAAGGTGTCAGTCCATGATCAGCTGGCCGCAAGGCAGAGTGGCACATGGCAGAGGGCAACAGTTCATGGTAGCAGATGACAGCAAAGACAGCAAGAGCAAAAAGAGGCCGAGAGCAAACCTCTCTTCCTCCTTTATACTGTAAGCAGGCTCTCCCACCCCCAGGGGGCATGTAGCACTCACATCTCCCTGCCCTCCTTTTGCACAGGATGAGGATATTTACAAAGTATGGACCCCGCCCTCCTCCCGAGCTGATTTGTTAAATTTCTGAACTTCTCAAACTGACACAGTGCATCAGCCATTACATCTTGTCTTCCTTCTCCAAACTGAACTCAAATCTTTAAAAATTTTCTGCCTAGCTGAAATCATTTTTTTTTTTATTTTAAAGAGACAAAAAACAATAAAAAGGTACAGAATTTCAAAACAAGATGGTAGTAAATCAACACTGGTTACTAGTAAATCAACTACTGGTGTCTGAAATCTTGTTCTTATAAAATGATTTTTCTTACATTCTTTATGTGTAATACCAGAGATCACACCAGTCACTCTTAATTTCTTTGCAAGAGATTCCTACATCACAGAAGCTGGATTTTTACTGTATTTCTTGTAATTCTAAACACAATGTATTACTGAAACTGTAACCTTTTTGAGGGCTCTTCTACAGGTTTACAGACAGAAGCGGAGATGTTATTGTTTACATCTAAAATGGCACCAAAGAGCTATGTGTCTGGAAGGTGAATGGATCCTTGGGTCGCTGTATCCTCCTTGCTGTTAGGAGTTCCATAGTCAAAAAGAGGCTGGGGATTGGAAGAAGGGCTGGAAGCGGGTACCTCCCTATCCGGCTCCCTGCTTTCTGTCGCTCTCTTCCTGACCAGCGAGGCAGGATCAGCTTTCCCGGGGCAGACATTCCCGCCATGTCCTTTAACCTTGCAGCCGGCTGACTGCTGGCTGAGAACATGACCCCAAATAGACCTGTTTCCCTTTGGTTTGTGCGGATCAAAGGCTGGTCCCGGCACCAGAAAAGTGACTACGGCAAGTGGTAGCCGAAACTGTCTCACCGCCTGGAGTCAGCGTGTGCAGGAATTTGGGTGGCTCCCCTCACTTACCCTCTGCAAAATGTGAGTGAATAGTTTGCAAAGCAAGTGTGAGTGTGTGTGTGTGAGTGTGCGTGTGCACATGTGAGTGTGTACGTGTGTGTGGCTGATTTACCTATTCTAATTTAAATCACTGGACACAAACAGTACTTATTTTACTTTTATACTTCCCTGAGAAATGCTGTCAAAGAAAAAACACACTATGTTCCTACTTTTATATTTTGTTAAGGTTTAATCCCTCTTCTATGCCCATCAAATACAAGTTTTTCTCATTTTTCCCCAAAAGTATATTTAACTAAACATCCATTTATTAAGCAAGCATTTATTATACATCTATTATGTACAGACATCTTGTTTAATTCTGTGCTGTATTCATACAAAAATATTAT
>NW_004955412.1:2214871-2262856 GCF_000276665.1 Chinchilla lanigera
CTAGTCAGACAGAAATTCTAACTTTTACTAGTTCACATATGTACATTAACTGCATGACTACCTTTATTTCTCATTCTTTATATCAAAATCCAATTTAAACTACAGACTAAAAACAATATCCTTAGCCTACATAACATAACCCTTATACCATCCTACACTGGTCTTAACTTCATATGATGGTGTTCAATACTCAAGAGAAATATAATTTAATTCTTATTTAAATTGTTTTTTATTTGTTACCTCATTGTATTTTATGTACTTCTTAAGTCTGGAACTATATAAACATTTTAAAAGAATTATATCACTGTGAACTACAAAATTATGTAAATGTAATAGAATATTATCAATAAATATTGAACTATTCACTTACAGGAATAATAATTATTACTCAGGTTTTCTTAACTATGATTCAAATTGTTAATATTTTTCAAATTCATAATTAAACTAATATTTTCCAAAACAATATTAAATAACCCAGTTTAAGAAGTAAAATACAGGATTTAGCCATAGTTTAGAAAGTTACAAGCCAGTTTTATAAATTTTAAAACATTACAATATGAAAAAATGTAGCTATACTGGCATTTTAAGTCAATTTTCATAGTAAAATTTAATACACTCTTTTCAAGTGGCATGAATCTCAATATTAGCAGAAAAACATGTACTCCTATGATCAAATATAGTAATGCTTAATATTTTTGACAGTTGGTTGAATTCCATTAAGTTCTTTAAAAATTATTTTCAATTATTTCTGCTCATTTGAGATGAAAATTTTCAGTATTTTTCTGAAAATTATATACACAGCAGTGCCATAACGCAGAAAAAGAGCAATTTATTTTCATAGTTCCTATGAATTTTTGAAGTGACTGTTACTTTGTATGTGTTCACGGGGGACAGTAGTTATTGTCTATTTTTTGTTTTAAATACCTTGGCATTAAAAGGGAAATAAATAAAGTGTGACTTCTAATATTAGACTATAAATGCATACCAGAAACCACTTTAGGGGAGGGCTTCCATCTCTAGCAGTAGCGGTGGGGCAGCTCACATTGAGCAGTTTTTGCTTTGCTTCGACTTCCCTACCCTTAGCATTTCCCTACAGTGATCACAAGAAAATACCTAAAATAATGATTTAACATTCATTTTCCTAGAATTTGAAATTCAAACCTACTGTCTGCTCCCTAGTAGTAGATATGTACATGTTTGTGTATAAATATTCAGTACTTTCTATGTGTCAAACTCTGCACAAAACTTTCTAATGTCAGTTGCTATGGTAATTGCCTCTTTGAACAATATGAGTTTCAGTCTAAATGGTTTCATGAAACATACACACATGGTGAGCACATAAAGTACAGGTGCCCTGCAACTATGGTAATTTAAACATCACTATTTGAAACTTTTAAAAACGTCACTTTTGAAAGGCACATCTAATAATAAACCTAAAGCTGCTGCCTGTTTTGTCTGTTGAGGACAGCACATTTCCCTCAGGGGAAAATCACCCTTGCAGGGAAATTTAAGTCAGAAACCCAGAAAAGCTGCACAAGAGGAGTTGTCACTTCCTTCTGTACCTCCATGTGCTGCCCGGCTTCCTCTTGTGCCCCGAAGCAGCACCAGAACTGTGCCCTCAGCACTTCTGGGTGCCATTTGGAAATCTAGAAGCCGTCTCTGTTTCTGGGTACTAAATACCTGGACTGGTAATATGCAAAAATCATGTCACTTGGGGGAGTGTGCATATGTGACATTACTGCTTGAATTTTCATATGCAGAATTTTAAATGTTACTTATAGCAAACATCCAGGATTAAAACAGGCAGAATTTTCAGGAAATAGTAGTCAATAATTCATTATACTATCAAAGGAGCCATTTGTTTAGGAATGTCTTAGATATATCAGTCTTTTGCATTAGAGTTCCTGACATCTGAGACAGCTTTCTTTGTATCAGTTTATTCCTAAAATAGGAAAATATGCCTATTATTTAAAATAGTTGACTTTTTATCCCTCTTATATTGGTATTTTAGTGTATTTTCTTCATGTATACCTCCAGAAAATTTCACACAGAGTACACCTGGTATGCATTCTTTTGTCTTAACACAATGTTACACTATCAATAATCCAAATTTTTTTATGTTTTTTATATATAGATTTTCTTTTCAGCAAAATTACGTACCTGTTGCTTCTAGGGTGTTGTTCAAAATCTTCCCAGTTTCACTCTGTTCACATCTGCTAACGAGCAAAGTGCAGTGTGAAAATACAGAGTCAGCCAGCTTCTAGGGTCAGCAGTTTCATTTATGAGATTATTGTCCCTAAATAAGGCAGCTAAAATCCTATTATTTCAACTGGACAGAAATGAATAAAACTAAAGAAACCTACTTGTCCCCTTATTTTAAAAATATAGACAGTAACAGTTTTACATTCACTTCCTAATGACATGTGCTATTTTTTTTTAATTTTAAAAGGAAAAAGTAAAACGGGATTTCAAAACAAGATGATAGGAGAGTAACAATGATTAATATATTGGATAATGTTATCTTCAGAGAAGTTATTCAGGGTACAAGGTTTGGCATGAGATATTGTCCAAAAATATTAGCACAAACTTTTCTTTTCATGAACTAAAAGAAACTAGCAGTGTAATTATCTTAGCAATCTCATATATGTACAATTTCTTTTCCTTTTCCCCTCCTTCTTTTCCACTCTCTTCCATCAGTGCTTCTTTTCTTTTGAACATTTCCTTCCCAATTCGCAATATCTACTGTACACTTTGGGTCCTATTTACTTGTTCAGCTTCTCACATAAGTGAGACTGTATGATGTTTATATGTGTGGCTTTGATTTATTTCACTTATCATTATGGTCTCAAGTTGCATCCATTTACCTATAAAAATCCCACATTCATCCTTCTTTATAGCTGAGTAATACTCCATTGTATAAAGAAAAATCTCTGTTATCCATTCCTCAGTTGATGGGCATTTGGGTTGCTTCCAAGGTTTAGCTATAACAAATTGTGCTGCCATAAACATGGGTGCACACATATTGCTGTGATATGATGTTTTTAATTCTTCTGGGAAGATACTCAGAAGGGGAATAGCTGGGTTGAATAGAACCTCTAATCCTAGTTTTGGAGGAATCTCCACACTGAGTTCCACAGTGGTTGCACCAGTCTACACTCCCACCAATAGTGAAGAAAGATTCCTTTCTCCCACAGGCCCTCCAGCATTTGTTATTGGTTGATTTCTTGATGACAGCCATTGTTACTGAAGTGAGATGAAATCTCAGTGTTGTTTTAATCATCATTTCTTGCAGTGACCAATGAAGTTGAACATATTTTTATGTATTTATTTGCCTGTTTGTATTTCTTCATCTGAGGAGTGCATATTCATCTCAGGTGCTCATTTTTAGATTGAGTCTTTGAATTTAGGGGGCCTAATTATTTTCAATTCTTTATTTATTCTAGATATAAGTCCTTTGTTAGGAGGACATCTGTCTATAACTTTTTCCCATTCTGTAGGTTATCTTTTCACTCCGTTGGCGATTTCTTTTTTTGTATAAAACTTTTCAGTAAAGTAAAATACCATTTGTTGATTCTTTGTAGAATTTCCTGTGTGGTCTGGACTTCGTTCATGAAGTCTCCACTTACACCTATGTGTTCACACTTCTATCTATGTTCTCTTCCTGTAGATTCAGTGTTTCTGTTTTATACTTAGATCCTTGGTGCTTTCTGACTTTACTTCAGTGAGTAGTGATGGGCATAGATTTAGTTTTAGTTTTGAGCCTGTGGAGAGCCAGTTTTTCCAGAAGCATTTATTAAGGAGACTATCTTTCTTCCAGTGAACATATCTGGCCCCTTTGTCAAAGGTAAGGTGGCTGAATGTTTGGAGCCGCATCTGCAGCTTTTATCCTGTTCCACTGATACTCAGGTATTTTTTTTCTTTCTAATACCACGCTGATTTCATCACAATAGCTTTGTAATATAATTTCTAGTCAGGTATTGTGATACTCCTGACTTGCCTTTGTTGCTTAGCATTGCTTTGCTATTTTTATCTCTTCTGTTTCCAAGTGAATTTTAGGAGTATTTTCTCTTTCACTCTAAAATCAAGAACAAGACAAGGATGATGTTTTTAAAATTTTTTTCCAGTACCAGGAATTGAACTGATGACCTTGCGCTTGCCAGGCGGGTGCTGTGCCACTGAGTTAAATCCCCAGCCCCCAAGGATGTTCACTATTACCATTCCTATTCAGTATAGTTCTGGAACCATTAGTCAGAGCAATGAGACAAGAGAGAGAAATAAAAGGAATAGGAATGAGAAAGGAAGAAGTTGTATTATCAGTATTTGCAGATGACATAATACCTCAAAAGACATAGGGAAAAAAAACTCCAAAAACCCCACCAAAAAACTTCTAGATTTAATAACCAAATTTAGCAGTGTACCTGGAAACAAATTCAACACTCAGAAATCAATTGTATTCCTGTACGTGAGCAACACACTCAGAGGGAGATGTTAGTGAAACCACTCCCTTTACAGTAATATCCCCCCAGATGAAATACATAGAAATCAATCTCACAAAGGAAGTAAGAGATTTATATATTGAAAATTATAGTACTCTGAAACAGTGTACTCTGATTAAAGAGGATATCAGAAAGTGGAAAGATATCCCTTGATCATGGATACGAAGAACCAACGTAGTGATTCAACATAGTATGAATCCCACATAGTACGGATCCAACATAGTATGGCTGTAGTGAAAATGGCCATACTCCCGAAACTGTAATACAGATTTCATGTAATCATCATCTGCTGTTTCTATTCCTGTCTTTCTGTTTGCTTCAGTATTATTTCTCAAACTACCTTGTAAGATTGTTGTGAAGCTTAAATGTAACTGTATGTGATGAAAAATATTCTTCCACTTGTTAATCATTTGAAATTGCTCACCACAAAATGATAAAGAGGTGGTGTAATGCAGTATTGTGCCCAGGTTATCTTTTTTCAGTTTTTATCTGTATTAGTACACTACTGCGGCACTTAATATTATTCATCGTGAAGAGTTGATATGTATGCATGTAACACGTATGAGTTCTTTTTCCACCCACTTACCCTCTCCTTCTCCTCCTCCTCCATTGCTTATTCCCCTTCCCTTTTGCAAAATACTTCCATATTTCCTATAATCTAACTTTATTTGTATATTGAGTTTCTTGTATAACAGAAACCACAGATATGTAACCGTTGTGTCTGATTTATTTCAATTAACATTATATTCTCAATGTGTATCCATTTTCCTACAAGAGACATAAGCTTATCTTT
Organism: Chinchilla lanigera; assembly: GCF_000276665.1. Classification (NCBI taxonomy): domain Eukaryota; kingdom Metazoa; phylum Chordata; class Mammalia; order Rodentia; family Chinchillidae; genus Chinchilla; species Chinchilla lanigera. The sequence goes on from NW_004955412.1 coordinate 2,220,161, forward strand.
CTTTACGCCAGAGCAGTAGTCACCCTTTGAAGACCTTAGAGCCCATTTATACTGGTTGGAGCCAACATGTTGCCTGTGGCTGTCAGTCACCTGGGTTTGCCTTAGGTACCCAGAGACCCCTCATCTGATGCCATGCCTTTAGGAGAGAGATTCTTCTGATGAAAGAGGAGATATAAGGGTCTGTTCATTACAGCCAAGACAGGATGCTTAGCTTGGCATATGACATATGCCAGACCTCCCTTCAGGTTTGCTGAGCATTTGTGAATTCTGCAGGAGGGTTTGACTTTGCTCTCTGCCTAATGGTCTCTTCCTTCTCATCCTTTGAGGCTTTCTGGCTTCATCACCACTACAGGTTCTAGTAGGGATTAGTGACTCACAGAGGTTCACTTACTATGAGTTTGCCATTTCAAGATAAGGAGCCTAGGCCTTGGACAGATTCACAAGTGAACATGAAAAGCCAACTGCTTAATTTAAATCCTGCTCAGGTCTGCTTCATAGTGGTCTCCATCACTCCCATGTCTACTACAAGCAAAAGGAAGGTGGCTGCTCAAGGAAATTGGTGCCCTTCATTTCTGGCACATAGGTGAGAGCAGAGAGCTCATCCTTTGTCTGTTTTTCTTTGATGACTTTCAGCTCAAAGTTATATTTACACCAGAGTGACGGATTTCAGGTAGGATGCTATGATTCCCCAAATCATCCTTTCGGCAGTGCTTATAGTTGACAATAAGAAGACCTGGTGTATATTTTGTTGAGTTCATGATTAATTTCATGTTTTAGAGTGGTGGTATTAATAGAATTATCTTTCCATTTCATTTTAATTGTTGGTTGCTAAATTTACATGTAGTTTCTTTAGTGACCTATATTCCCTCTTACCAAATTAATTCTAGTAGCTCATTGACACTTTTGGATTCTTTAGATTTCCATGTAGATGATTATTTCCCTGCAAATAAAAATAACTGTATTTTAATTCTCTTTATAACCTAAATGTCCTTAGTTTTCTTTTCTTTTTTTGTTCACTGAACCAGCAAACCCTCCAGAGTATTAAACAAAATTACAGAATGGACATTCTTAACTTTATTCCTACTAATAAGGGACGTAACTAAGATTTTCAACATTTAGAATAATAGACGTATGTATTTTTCATTAAGTATCTTCACCAACATGAATTTGTCCTATTAGAGATTCTTATGAATTTTTATGATAATTTGCTGTTGAATTTTGTCAGATATATGTTACCTATTGATATATCTGACTTTTTTCTTTGTTGTCAGTCATTTTAGTCATACTCTTTTTGGTTAAGCACCTTGTTTCTATAAGGGCTATGGTTTATAATATTTTTGTTATAATATTGGCATCTTGTTTTGAAAGTTGTGTAGAACTGGGGCTGGGGATTTAGCTTAGCGGCAAAAGTGCCTGCCTGGCAAGTGCAAGGTCATGAGTTCTGTTCCCGGTACCAGAGAAAAACCAAAAAAAAAAAAAAAAAAGAAAGTTGTGTAGAACTGATACTAATTTCTATAAGGGTTAGTTCAAGTCAGCAGCAATTTAACCATACAGGCTTGAAGATTTAATTTTAGAAAGTTTTAAACTCATGGAGATAAATTTTTTAGTGGACAGAGAATTGGTCAAGTTTTCCAGCATCTTAAATGTCAGCTTTAATTTCTGATTTTTAAGAAATTGGTTTATTCTAAATTGTTAATTTGGGAAACAAAATGCTATTTATAATTATTTCTTGGTATTATTTTATGATTGATAAGATCTCTGTAAGCTCTCTAGTCTAATAAGTCAAAGGAAAGATCACACATCCATCTTTTTTCTCTTCATTATATTTGCTAGTTTGTTCATCATCAACAGTAGCCTCTCCTACACATTTTAGAATTCAGATAGTCCACTGATTTGCATTTTATTGAACTGGCGTTTTGAAAAACATGCCCTTTAATTTTAATTGAAAATCCTGAAATATAATGTCGTCTTTCTCAAATTATTTGTGCTATTTTTGGTCTCATTCTCTGAAAGATTCTACCTATGGTAGGTGTCTTAATCCAGAATCAATCATTAAATATGTCTTTTTATTCTTAGATCCTGACTCTTCTGTAAGACTCTACGGAAGGGAGACTTGCTACCCCAGGGCAAAGGAAACACTGCATTTGAACTATCACAGTTTTTGTCCTTCTTGTTGACCATTTGTTCCCCCAGATTAAAATGACAATGTCATGGTGAGTGCACGAAAACTGAGCAGCAAGAGCAACAACAGTGACAAGAGGAATTAAAGTTACAAAAGTTTCTAGATTTTCAGTAAGAGGGAAAAGCAAGATGAATTGTTTTCAATTTTAAATCCCCAGCATTTTAGCATAAGTGTTTTACCATCGAAACTATAAGAATCTGCATTAAATTCAATGCACTGAATCTTGTCTCATAGAAAATTGACAATATATTAAATTTTCAACATACTAAACCTTGCTTATAAACTCTTAAGATGTTATTATTGTGTATAATTTTCCCCAAAACATAATTTACTAATTTTTCAGCAACTACCATGACTAAGGTCATTTGAATAACAAATGGACTATGATAAATTTTAAGAGAACTTACTATTTGTGTTTTCACAGGTCACAGTGCAGTTACCGTTCACTGTCGGCAGGAATATCCATGTCCCATGACAGGAGTGTTCAAGTGTAAGGTATGAAAACTTAATTGCTCTGAAGTACCGATTACTTCCATTTCATCACTTTGCGTATACTGTTATAATTAACACACTGATGAAGTTGTCTAATTTTTGTAATAAATCTTTCTAGCACATATTTATGTGAATGTAGATATAGCAGTCCAATAAAGAACTAGCATATTGCAAGATTATTGCAAAACCCAGGTAAAAATAGCAAACCATACATCTGAGCTCAGATTTATTCAAATCACAAAAGTAGCTCTACAAAACCTCAGAATAATTTCACTGGCCAGTGTTGAAGCAAATCTGACATACACAAATATTCCTGATTTAATTCAGCTGTGAATAATGAACACTGACCCTGTGGTTTCTCTGATAGAATCTCCATATCTGAATTATTTTTGACAGAGAATCACCCTGAGATGTTTAGGTAGTTCACATGCTTTTAAAAATGCAAATTTACATCTTCCTCCCACCGTACCACACCTCTTAAAATTTCATTCCTATTCCTTGGATTAGCCATCAAAGCAAAGTGTTGACAGTTCAATGTTACTTTGTCTTCTATTTTTGTATGCCGTGTTTAAGGCAAATGTCCTTAATTGACTTGTGACAGTGGTAAATGGATGCTAGGATGTCGGGAGTGTTTGGGAGCAGATGGCTGTGTGGACGGCATTCCTCCCAGGACTCACGTGGAGTTACAGCTGTCCAGGGTTACACAGCACGTCTGCAGCTCTGCTTTCTGTCGCTTGCTATTTCAGTGATGAATATGTGTGCCGATCACCCTCTTCCTCTGAGGATTCTGTCCCTTTTGCATGTCTTTTATATTGAATGCACAGCACTATATACATTCATGGAATACCAATAGGTTTCGTGTAGAAGGTGACCTCAAGAAAAAATTCTAGAATATCTCAATTGATGATGGTATTCATTTTGTCTATCTGGACTGGTTCTGATATTGAGTTGGAAGCAATAAAATTCAATACAGTGAGTAAAAAAGCTTCATGTATTGCAAATTAAGTTTTAAAGCAATGTGTAAGACTTCTGGTCTTCCTTGCTTGAAGAATAAGAATACTTTTACACAAAATAAAGGTTCAGTGAATATATTGCTTGATGAAAATTTTTTTTGAGAAATTATGTGTGGTGTTGATACTAATGGAGCTATATAAAAATATTGAGACAATTTTACCTTTCTGTATAGTTCTATGAAGTAAAATTTGAACATTATTTACTAACAAAATATCAATTTAAAATTAAATTTATTAATTTGCATGAAGTACTATAATATCCTAACTGGAAAAATGCCTCAGATGTCTTTCTTTTAGCTTTGGATTCTATTCACTATAACTGTATACATAGTTTCTCTGATTACCATTTGTCTTAGCTACTTCTCTCTTGCTGCTGAGACAAAATACTCAATGCCCAAAATTCAGGAAGGGAGGGTTTTTTTAGCTCACAGTTTGTGGAGGTTTCAGGCCACAATCAGCTGGCTCCAAGGCAGAGTGGCACATGGTGAGGGGCAACAGTTCAAGGTGGCAGAAGATGGCAAAAGCAAAAAGGAGAGAATCAAGCCTCGGATTCTGCTTTATATTGTGAGCAGGCTACCAGCTCCTAGGGTGAGTGTAGCCTCACATCATCTCCCTGCCCTCCACTTGCACAGGCTCAGGATGTTTACAAAGTGAGCACCCTGGTCCTCTGCTGAGTCACTTAGCTAAACTTCTAAACTTCTCAAGTTCATACAATGAGTGAACCATTACACTATTTTCATTTATTTTGTTAACAAATCTTATTTTAAATACTGACCTATATTAGTTGCTTACTTAAATGCCTGCTCCACATACTTCTGTGATTCTCAGTAACATATCAGTGAAATGAAATATATATCTCTACTTTTATAAAGAATTTTCCTGTGATACAGCCTTACTTATGACAATACATTCTTTTCTTTCTTTTTTGAAGCTATATTTTTGAATTGCAAATTTACATAATTAACTTAGTATACACAGTGATTTTTGACTTTTCACTCCACAAAGTAGGGAAATTTTTAACCCAGATTATTGGTATAGATACTTATAAAGGCAGTTTGGGCCATGACTTTCAAAGACATAAAACTACGGACCTGACTGGAAGATAAAGTGCCTATGCACAATATGTAAACATAGATTTCCTAGCTAAAGAAAAAGCTAATTGGAAACTTTTAACCTACCAAACTAAAAAGTGTTCTTAATAAATTTGAGCTTTTCAGGATTATTTGTGGAAAAGACACATCAGCTAGTGTGTCCCTAGGAAATACTTTAAATACTACATATCTAGAGCCCAATAGACATTCCAAATTTAATGTCTCCTACTTGGAAAACATACATAGTTTGAGAAAAACTCTAGACTGAATCAAATTCATACACTGTAAGGAGGCATGGCCACTCCATCAGTGACCAAACTTAAACTCCAGGACTGCTGCAGATTAAAGACAAACATCTCTCGAGATACAAATGGTAGAATGCAATTGCTGCTGCTGCTTGTGCTCTCTGGGTGACTCTTACAGATGCCCACAATAGTAGCTGGGTCACCAACAAACCAGGTAGGCATGAAGCTTCTGAGAGGCTTCTGGGAGGACAGTACAACTGCCATCGAACACTGGACACACACACACAAGAGACAAAGTGCACACACACACACACACACACACACACACACACACACACACACACAGAGTCGTTTATAATCTCTGATATATAGGCTGCATTGCATGCCAAAAGCTCAAAAAGCATAAAACATGGCTCTCGGCCCACTCCTGGCAGAATGATTTCATTTAGCTATTGACAAGCACTGATGCTCTCTGTGGCTTTTTCAATGTTATTTTTTTCGTGTCACTAATCAGTTAATTACAGCCATACTGATAAGGCCCTTGAAATAAGTATTTCTTGTTTTCAGTGTTCTACCTAATTGAAGTTTGTCAATATTGTATGGCAAAAGCCACTGCTGAGGTAATAGTCTAATGCTATTTTCTTCACTGGTTCCAGGCCTAAACGCCCCAGTAAGACAGTTTGATCATTAAATGCATCTTTTCTCAGCAAAGGAGCATCTCTTCCACACTACTACTTTTATGGTGATATGGACAAGGAGGAGAGGCTCTTGCTTTACTTAGATAAGATTATAACCTCAATGCCCCGGCACATCTGAACTCTTTCTTGTCTGTAGTAAAAATACCAGGGTGGTTGATTCTTTTCTCTATTAACAATATCATGCTGGCAGCCAGGACAGAGAGGGCTTAGGGAAATCAGACCTAATTTTAGTGCAAGCTCTAGATTCCTGTTGGATTACATGGTTTTGGATAATAAAGAAAAGCACTACTGAGTTGAATATACTCTCCACCGAGGGGCTCATCAGGAACACTCAAGAAGAACAGTAACAGAGAACTCAGGAGTTTTGATATTGTTGTAGGCAGCTCAGCTAGACAAAAATATTATAGGCAGCCAGACAGGGCTCGGCCTTCCAAGGAGCCAGTATGGAAAACAAGGTACCTTTCAAGTGTGGGGGAGACAAGCACTTCAACTTTGCACCAGACCTCAAGACAGAGGATTAAACAAATGCACCATGCACCTCCCTAGGGATGAACATCAGGGATCGATATTCTACATAGGTAGCCATCACCTTGAAAAAGCCAGGAGGAGTCACTTACCCAAGCCCCTACAGGACAAAAATCCTGCTCTGTATTTCATGCCCGCTTGAGTGACTTGCTTCCACATTTGATATTGATAGAACCTATTTTACCTGAGGAATTGTATTTATAATCTTATTGGTTGATCATAGTTTTGTCCTGCCTCATGCCCACCAATGAGTTTCCTTGCTTCCCACCTTGGACCTGCCTCACCTCTATAAAAATCCCTAGAAAAGGCAGGTTGCTTGGCAACCCACTCAGGTCCCCTTCTGCCTCTCGGACAATATACTTTACCCCAGTAAATATACTCTGCTCTTAACTTCCATTGTTCCTAAGATCCATTCTTCAATTTTAGAGAACACGAATTTGTCCTATGTATCTTTCAGGTTGGGAATTTCTTTCCCCTATGTCAATACCATCTGTCCCTTTCCTTGAGACTGAAGTGTTCCCAGAAGTGATGCTTTGGTAAACTCTGAAAGAAGTAAGAGTTTATTTTTTTCTCTATTTATCCACATGAATTTTAACCAATTTTAATAAAAAATGCAGAGTGATATGTGCCATTTTTGTTCTTGTCCTATTTTTTACTCCTGTCTTACCTATTAATGGATAAATATTAGTGCATACATTTGAAGTAATTTAAATAATCAATCCTGCTTTATCTGAGTTTTAGCAACATGAGGTCTTAAAATGACATCTCTAATTCAGAGAGATAAGGAAAACTTGTACTGTAGTTTATTAAATCATTCCTATTTTTTTTTTTTTTATTCAAGAGTATTTAGAAAATCCTTACCTGGACTTTGCAAATATGTTTTAATCAAATTTCCAAATAATGGGACTAATGAGTCTGGCCCAATTCTCTAAGTTAGACACTTTGTTTATGTATTTGTTTTGTTCTTCTGTTTTTTGTCTATTTTCTCTTTAAAATGAAAAACAAAATTTATATGTGTATACAAAGATAGCTAGTATAGGTATATTATTGATATCTGTGGTTTATTGAAAGAAGCAGTCAATGTTTAGAATTTTCTTTTTTCTTGACCAATTTTGCATGCCTGTATCTGGTAATCAGAACCATTGTTGAACTCTTCCCGTCTTGTATGGTGAAGCTCTGCATCATTTCCAATGTTTTTCTTATTACTTGTTACTATCTTTGATTGTTTGATCACTCCTACATTCCTACGTCTGGTGGACTGAGCAACTTGGTTGACGATAACAGTACGTAATGTAGCAGCCATTACCAACTCCTATCATTTTGTTTTGAGGTCATGTATCATTTTTGTTGTTTTTGTGTTGCATTGATTTTGCCCTTATTGTTGTTGTTTTGTTAGTTTTTTTTATCTTTAAAATAAAAAAGAAAGTAATTCCGGTGTTCCTGAAAAAGAAAAAGCAGAGTATTTCCGGGTGACAGAGGAAGGTGAGGGCGGAGGAGAAAGAACGTTTGCGGAAGCAGGAGCACAGCACGGGAGGGGCGGGAAGGAGCGGGCACCGTGAGAACAGCTGTACCGGAAGGAGGCTATTTTGCACTTGTGCAGAAAGAGGAAATACGCTCTGCTTTTATGTTTTATGGGAAATTATTGATAAATATAAGCCTAGAGTTTGAATGTATTTTCAAAAGCTTTTCACATTCATCAAAAAACGCTGACCCTTGAATACTGGTAATATTTGGATTCATTCATTCTAAGGTACCAAAATTTTTACAGTTGAAATTCTGTTCAAGGATGACTGAAGTTCTCAATAATCCTTAGTAAAAATTTGAAAAGTTGCAAGTATTTACCTCTAAATATTCAGTACCATCAGAAATATATTTGTACATAAGAGGATGGGCAACACATTGGAGACATCTTAAATCTCAGATTCAAGTGAAAAGAGTGAGAAGGCGGCGTTACCTACATGCGGAGAATCTTGTCACTGTGCACCTGCGTCACTCAGAAGACCCCCAAGTAATGCGGCAAATCCATCAGAGATCACAGCAAGTACCTCAGGACGGAAACATGAAGTCGTATGTGATGAGTCAGCGCAGAGGGAATAGCGCGCTAACTCGGAGGCGCAGGACGTTCTCCGGAGCCCAGCTCCTGGGAGTCCAGGAAGGGAAGCACTGAGGACCCTCTCCAGTGCCGGCGTCCTCTGAGCTGCGGAGCAGGGGCCCAATCCTGAGTCAGACCACAGCCGCCAAAACTGGAAAGAATCATGTGGAGATTTACTAAGTAGAGGCTAATCCTTCACGTGAAAACTCTGGTCGTGGAAAATCTCCGAATAAATGTTTTATCTCAGGAATAAAAGAACTTGGTGTTCAGAAAGGTAAACTGAATATTGAGCTGTTTCAATTCAAAAATGATGCTCTGAGGAAAGAAACAAATTTAGTAACCACTTGTTGGACAGTTGGGCTTTATCAGAGTAGATGGGGAGGAAAAATCTAAGCAACTGAGCTCCAAAAGTCTTATGTAATCTTTTTAATTCTAAAGGCTTAGGATTAGAGCCAGATTTTAGGAATATAATACTTCCAAGTTTCAAACTTAATTCTTTCAAATATATCATTTGAAAAAATTTATTCTCACAATTAAATATCTTAGAAAGTATTGACCATATATTTACCCTTTTAAAAATTTATTTATGTCTTGTAATTTACATTTCTAAAATTCATCCTTTAAAATCCTTTAATACTCATGTTCCCCTAGACCCCATGGTGTTTATTTTGATTTTTCTCTTTGAGTGATCTCAGCTGCTTCCAATACTTCAACTATTACAATTTTTCAGCCAAGTAGAGAGCATTTTGAATTCTTTATGCCTAGAATTCTCTTCGTTTTTGTCAGAAGAATAAGACTTCTACCTCATCATGTTTGCCACGGTTCTTTATATTTTGAATTTAGTTTTAATAGTGTGTTTGTTACACGACATAGTTAGTTCCCACTTGGGGGACTGATACACACATGTAGCATCCTGTACATTTTTCTCCTCCTTGCTACCTCACTCCTTCATCTGCTTTTTTGCGCAGATCCCCTTTCTGTCCACACAGTCTGCCTCCCTGTTTCTTAATGTGTCTGTTATATTTCCTCTTTGAGTTATTTATATTTTGAGTTTCTCACAAGGGAGACCAGTAATATTTAACCATCTGTGACTGTGTTATTTCCGTTAGCACTGTGTTCTTAAATCCATCCATTTCCCTAAAAATGAGTCACATTCTCTTGCTCCATGGCTTAGTATTACTCCATTGTACGAATATACCATGTTTTCTTAATCCATGCATCTTTTGATGGACACACAAGCCATTTCTATTACTTAACTATTGGGAATTGTGTTGCTTTAATAAGCATAGTTATACATTATCTCTATAATGTGATGATTTCACTTCTTCAGGAAGATACTTAGACAAGGCATGGCTGGGTCAAATGGAATTTCTGTTTTTCAGTGTTTGAGGAATCCTCTGTACTGATTTCCATATTGGTTGTACTAGTTCACATTCCCACTAGTAATGTAGAAAGGTTACTTTTTCTCCACAATCTCCCTAGCATTTCTTTCTTCATTCCTCCATGATAGCCTCTCTTACTGGGGTCTAAATAGAAGCTAGTGTTACTTTGACTTGTGTTTCTCTACTGGGCAAGGATGCTGAATATTGCTTTCTGTGCTCTGGTCTGTTCACATGTTCATTTGCACTCTAGTTCAGCTCTCGGAGAGTGCAACCCATGTTCTACATATCTGAGGAGCCCCATAATAGGTTATATATCAGAAACAGAATATATTTAATACATATTAATAATTTGCCTTAAAACATCCGTCAGATGCTAATTTACCTGTGAAATCTTCAACTTACTTCTTTTAGGAAAGACTTAATAGTCACTTGCATAAAGATAACTTGTAATAGCTTAATTCTGAAAAGGAAGCAAAGAAGATGAGCGTTGAGCGTCACTCTGTGGGGTGGAATCAAGATTTCGAATGCCCTGACACTTCTTTCTTCCTGTTTGCTTCAGTTTTTACAAGGCTTCCTCCATATAGCTTAATATGATCTCACAACACCCACAATAGCTGTGCCCAAAACTCATTTCAGTGAGAGATATAAATCACTCTCATTTGTTCCAACTGGAAAAAATAATGCGAAGCAAACAGGTTAATGGTTCCATCTCTCCTCAGGTGTCTACTCAGAAGCAACTATTTGGATGCCTGAGTGCTGCGTGGAAACTCTCATTTAGATCATGAAGAAAAGCTTGTATTTTAAAGAATAAGGTGGTGCTAAAAGAAGAGTGCCAGAAGTTTAAAAATAGTATTTGTATTGATCTTACCTCTCAAATGTAATAGTTTCTTTCTTTTGAGTTCATGGAGCAGTTCCATTTTCCTTTATTAAATCAGTAGTCATGTTGCTTTGTAATTGTTCCTTTACATGAATATCTTGATTCTATATCCCTTACAGTCAACTATATATGCCATGTCATTTGATTTTCCTTGATTTAATACACACAAAATTGGATTCATTATTATAGAATAAAGAGTTATCTAAGCAGGGCCTGTATTACCCAAGCCTTGCCTGTTCCAAATATAGGCCTATCTTCAGAACTGAACCCGTGTAATTTCTGAAATATAACCTCTGAGCTTCTGAACTATTTTGCTATTTAAGGGTATTTTTGTAGCCTGAGATCTCAGGCCATGCTGTATCACTTTCCATGCCAGGGACTTGAAAACCAAACAGCGAAGGCTGCTCGGACTCACAGTGTCTGTCTATGTGACAGATCCCTTAAGCAGGCTGCCAAGTACCAGGCGTGTCACCCTACGGGACAGTGCATCTCACATGCGAGTGCACATTGCTATTAGGAAAACTAAACACATCTTACTGCATTTCTATTGGAGAGGGTCGCCTGGACATTTTTGCCGAAATCTGCCCAGACACCATGTGGTCTTCTTACATTTCATGTACATCCTGTCTCTTTGAAAAACCATCACTATCAGTATATCAGCTTTTCCAACCCTTCCAACAAGTCACTAACAAAATTGTAACCATTTATCAATCTGGCATTTTCATTAATTGGTCCACAGTTTTATTTGTTTCGCTCTGGTTTTTCTTATTCTGATTTTTTAATTTCTAATTTCAAAATTCTCACTTTTAAATAAGCGTTTCATTTTATGATAGTCATGGGTACGCGGGACACAGCCCTCAGCCACCTTTCCCTGCTGCGAGCTCCCTACATCACCACTCTACGTTTGTCACAATAATTGGTGCACTAGTGTGACACTATATTAAGAATTTACATGTTTTATTTTTTTTCTAATGCTCTTTTCCTGCACCAGGATCTCACCCAATGTATCACATTCTATAAAAATCATTCTATTGCTCTAGCTTTCTCTAATCCATTCCAATTTTTTGCACTTCTCCTATCCTGATGACCTTGATTGTGCTAAGAAATACTGTTCAGGATTTTGAACAATAATCCTTAATATGAACTGAATTGTGCATATGATTCTCTCAGTCTCTTATCCCCATGTTTTCTACAGTGCACCTGTTAGACAATGTTAAGTGGTGAACGTGTGAGCCTAGCTCCGCTTTGTGATTTTGGTACAGACAGTTATGCTCTTAAGCAGTGTGAATGCTTTGCTGTCTGCTGCAGGTTGAAGAGACATATTGCATAGGGAGTACTGCTGAGATAATGAGTGTACATGACTTAAGAGGAATGCCATCACGTCTTCCATGAGAACTTGCAGATGTGTATATACATTCTGATGTAAAGTATTGATTTATATGCCAAGTTAAATAAAATTCACATAAGCAGGGAAAGATATGGAAGAATCAACTAATGGCTGCAATAATAAGATGGTATAAAAGTAAAACAAATAGTTGATAGAAGGTATATTATTATATTCTTTTAATTGATAGACAAAGATGATTTTATGATATTATACTATAATTTATTTTTTCCAGAGGAGTGAATTGGTAGAACCCATTCTTCAGAAATTTAGTGTAAATAGCTATAGAAAGATAAAATATTGGTAATGAGTTTTTTAATTACTACATTAGAAATGTTTCTTATTCCTTATCTCTTAAAATTAGTCCATTAATAGTATGCAAGTGCCTCATTCAATTGGGCTAAAATAAATGCAGATTTTTAAAAATGAATAAGCTGGTGTACTCATATAAGGGAAATCATTTGATGTTTAAACTTGTGTGTATGACTTATTTCACTTAGTAATATATTTTCAAGATGCATCCACTTACCTACTTATCTACAAATGCCTCAAATTTAAATTTCTTTATGGTAGTGTAGTACTCCATTGTATGTGAATAACCCTTTTTTCCTTGTTCATTTATCTTGTGATGGACATATATATCATTTTCAAAATTTAGCTATTATAAATTGTGCTTCTATTAACAAGGGTATACATGTATCCCTGTAATATAATAATTTTAACTCTTTTGCAAAGATACCTAGAAGAGGTATAATAGAATTTCTATTTTTACTTTTTGAGGAATCCGATTTCCGTAGAAGTAGTACTAGTTTACATTCCCACTGACAATGTAAAGATAGTAATACAGAGTGGAATAACTACTGCTATTCTTTTATTGTTTGATTCTGACTTTTATTTTTTCATAAAAAAAGAATAAGATGAATTCAAGAAGTAGTTGTGCAATTTCTGATAACAACAGGAAAGAATTCAGAAGTAAAATCTGTTTTAAAAGAGCTGAAGAGATTGCATGCAATGTCTACGCCCGAACTTTACATGTTAGAAAGTAGTACTTCACGTACTGTGGGATACGTGAGATGAAAAAACCCTCGCACTAACCTGTTTGATATTGCATGAGAGCGAAACCGCCTTGCAGCCTTAAAGTAATAGACGATTCTAAATTATTATTTCAATTTTATTCAGTTCAAAGTATTACCTGCAGGGTATTTTTCTAGATGCTTAGGAAGGGCAGAGGTAAATAAACGGGCAAGACCTGTGTTAGCAGGATACTCGTCCTAAGAAGATGACACACCACACGCTGTGTGTGCCTTGGTTACTTCCTCACTGCTAAGACTCCGTACACGGCCCCCACAGAGGAAAGAGGGAAAGACCTAACTTGGCTCACACTTTGTGAAAGTTTCACTTCCTGCTCCATGCGCTCTAAGCTGCACAAGAGTGGCAGAGGGTCCTGGCGGAAAACAAGTACTTCTACCACATAAGGCGAGGAAGCATCAAGGCGCAGGCAGGCAGACATTTACTCCAGGTGCTACCCTCGGCGACGCTCCTCCCTTCGGGCTTTACCTCCCAGCGTCTCCTTAGCTATACTTCGGCAAGGAACTAAGGCACTGATCAGTACCACACTCCCATGATCCGGGTGTCTCCCCAAAGCCCCACAGTGAGTACGTGAAGCTTGGGGGCCATCTAGATGCAAACCACAACATTGTGTGCAATTTATAATGTCAAATCTAATTGGTGCGGTACAAAAGACTAGCGAGGATAATCGCATATACGTGGCCTGTTTATTATTCCATAGGTCAAGGATGCCTTCTAGAACTGTGGCGATTTAACCAGGGAAGACATTTGGACAAGATGGGACAGTGGAGATTTCAAGAAAACAGCACAAAAGCACTCATAAACCCGGAATAAAGACAAGTATGTTTGGGAAAGAAAAATATTGCTATCCTGTTATTGTACTGACTTGTGTGTGTGATTACAGATGCCATAGAGTGGGGCAAGGCTGTACAGGTGTGGAAATTTTGTGCGGAAATTTTGTGAGGAATGTATACATTATTCTGTACATCCTTGAAAAGTACAAGTCCAGCACACTTGCTGTATCCCTACATGTTGACAGGCATATCTTATCTCAGACTGCATGATTTCCTTCAGCGACTGCAGTATATTTATTAAATTCCTAAGATTTCTTCTTAGTTAAATGACAGTTTATTGATATTTCCCTCCTATCTCTTATTCTAAAATCTTTCAAATTATGTGTTACCCTTCCCTGAGCCAACTATTTGTATATTGCTATATGACCAATGGTAAAACACTTTTCAATATTCTAAAGAAATGTTATCTTTTGCTGAGAAATGACGATATTTAATATTACTCATTCTTATTTTTCTCAACAATAATTTACATCAAATTAAAACTATGGTGATAGACTGGGCCTAGTTTTAAACTAAAATCAAAATCAGAGACCTCATTATTAAAGCAGAAACACTAACTCTGCTGCAAGAGAGAACAGGCAGAACTCTTGAAGACAAGGGTGTACACAAATATTTCATAAACAAAGCCCAATCACAGAGGAAATACTACAAAGAATCAATACCAAAGAATCAATAAGATCTCATCTTATTAAAAAGCTTTCACACAACCAAAGAAATAACCAATAGAGTGAAAAGACAACCCATAAAGTTGGAAAAAAAATTTACTCAGTTGTCTTTCAGACAAAGGACTTATATCTAGAACATATAAAGGACTGAAAAAAATCAGATCCCCCACATTTAAGGACCCACTCCAAAAATGAGCATCTGAGATGAATACACACCGTCTCCCTGGTGTGAGAAACTGAAAGAGCAAACAAGGACCAAAGGTACACTAGATATTGTGAAATGGGAAGAAATTACTCAAAAGGAAAATAAGATCTAGGGTGGTGGAAGGGGAAAAGAAAAGAAGAGAAAAGGAAAAAACAAATAAAAAAGGTAAAATGGAAACAAAGCTTTGTAAATAGGGAGGGGAAGATGAGCTGAAGGGAGGAAGGGGCCTGGGGCAAAGAGAGACACCGGAGTGTATCTTGTACCGGTGCACATTCCCTATGCTGCATATGAGGATTCTTTTACAACTACAATGTACCAATAAACTAAAGTAGAAAAAAAGTCAAAGCCATGATTTTATAAATAGCAGGAATTACCACAACTTTGCCTTTCCTTTTTGTACAGAGTGAATCAGGGTTGTATTGAAGTAGTAACTTTGTTTGAATTCTGTTTAGCGTTAGGATCTTTTGTCAGTACTTTGGTCATCGCCAAAGATTTTGTTGTTAGAAAATAAAATAGAGTATATAACGTGCCACACTTGTCATTGCTGATAAGTTCAGGCCCTTTGGCATGAAATGGACCATTTGTTATACTACCTCTTAATACAAATGTTAAATCCTTAAGGAAAAAAGTATTTTGAGTGGTTTGTTAATTAACACGAGATGCTAACCAGTACAAAACACCAAGTAAACCAAGTAAACAAAGTTCCAAAAGAACTTTTCTTTTTAGAAATCTAGGTAAAAATCTGATATAGAAATTTTGTGAGTCCAGAAACCTACAGGTGATTCCACATCACCCTCTACAGAGCAATTATCTGTACCTTAATGGTTGAAATCTGTACAGCATATTTCTTTGTCCACTGTATTTGCATCTTCACTAGGTTTACATTTTGTTCTCTTAGGAAAACACTTGCTGTAGGGTCTACAGCAAAGGGAAGCAACATGAGTCAACTTTTCATTAGGAATAGCACTTTGGTGGGGTGATAAAAGCAGGAGAATGGATTAGTCCACAAGTTCAGAAATAAAATTTTCCGTGCAATGAGGTGATGCAGAAATAACACAGGAAAAACATGGAATTATTGTTTTGTCCAATAGTGGGTTCAGAGGACCTTGTATTATAGTAATTGAACACACTACAATAAATTTGTTTGAAAATAGAATGATAAATTTTCCTCAAACTCTAATACAGACATTAAAATCTCAGGCTTCAAATAACATCTCTTTGGGATCCTACTGACTATATCATTGAATCAATGCCTATTATTTCTAGATGGAGCACACTCTTCCATATAGTATCTAGAATTTTTCCCCTCAGGGTTATTTTGAATTTATCTATAATGAAAATAGCCTCTTTAAGATGTTAAGATGTGAATGGTTTTCTCAATGTAGTCTTGACAATGCTTTTTAAGAGTATGCAGAATCTTTTGTGTGAACACATACAGGTCTGTAATAAACCTAGATACTCATGCATCACCTTATATTATCTCATCCAAGGGAACAAAGTCAGTTTACTGCTTCCACCTTTCCACCAGAATGTTCCACCAAGAGGAGCTATAAACAGCACACTGAATCACAGACGCTAAGAGAAGTCTTCCGGCAGGATACACTTTAGTAATATTCATCTAAATTGAATTTCTCCTAATGAAGAAGTTGCCTACATTTTTCTCAAGAACTCTGACACATTTAAATATTACTCTGTGCACCAGTTTTGTGTGGGTCATGAGTCCTCAAAGATATTTTCATCAGCTCTTACTCAAACACCGATGAAGAGCGTGACTACTGACGAAGCCGAACGAGTTAAGCCGCCCAGGTTGGTCATCACAAGATAATGATGATGATTACTTGAGAACTTATTACAAGCACTGTGGCCATATGTGGTTATATTTCTTTAATGCTACCCTTGTTTTGGCTTTAATATCTATTCATAAGTGCATCATTAGCATTCAGAAGGAATTTTTAAAAAGACAATGACAGCAAAATAACCTTTTAAATGACTGCTGTTATATTTCTAAGGAATGATTCACTGGCAATAAAGCTTTAAAAACATACTGCACTGTATGTCATAGCGAATATGGACTTCTGCATTAGCAAGCTCCAAGAAAATGCTCCCTAGGCATGCGGACTTCACCGGACAAGGAACCCAAGCTCGTTACCGCAAAAGTAATCAATAAGCTCTGCTAATGTGTTCAGCTGGCGACACAGACCTGATCAATAAAATCTGCCACATGCTTTTGTTTTAGGAAATGAAACCTCTTAGTTCTTAATTAAAGGAGGGAACTCACATCCGTAATGAGGTTTGCAATGAATATTACCGCAGAGAACATGGGAATAAATTTGAGTTTTTCATTAAAGAGCTGCACAAGGAAGGAGGAAAACAAGGGTTTAAAAATAGGGGTACCTGCTTACTACTTCCTTAGGCTTTTACCATGAAAACAAAGAAAACTGTGTTCACCTTTAGGAGAAAGAATGCCAAAGATTCTGTTTTACAAGGACAATGCCTAAAGAAAAAATAATTTACTCAACAAATTTCTATATAGTAACAAATAAGGTAGCACCTTTGAAGACGAGACTGGAATTAACTGCCTGGAGAACTTACAAAGGAGGACTCAGAGAAGTGGAAGACATTGCAGAAACGTATGGATATTTTCCATAGCCTGACTTTACACTGTAACCTTCCACATTTAATTAAATATTTTATATCATTTAGTGTTAAAGGATTAGGACATTTCTCATATTACTATAAAAATATCACTAAGGGTATTAACAGTGGTGGCACCCCCCCCAAGTTGTGTTACAGAGAAAGATAGTTTACAAGCTTTTCTATTTATGCACAGTGAAAATAGTGAAATAATATTGATTCAATACCTGACCCCGAGGGCCAGAGATATAGCTCAGGGACACTGTGCCTGCTTGCTCAGTGCAAGATCCTGAGTTTGATTCCCGGTTCCAAAGAAAACCAAAAAATTACCCAACCCTGAGGTATTTCTGATTATGAGCTGAAAGAACAATGCTTTATCAGGAATGTGGCAAAATTTTTATTTCTTCTTAAAAAAGCTCTTGTATTATGAAATATATATAATCAAATTGCTTTGTAAAGATAACGTAACAAGTTAGAGGATTTAGTTCTGTGAGTCATTATCTGATATTTCTTCCATAATGTTTCCCTATATTTATTGATTGATTCCAGCTGGCAATGACACACTTATTTGAATTAGGATATTTTCATTTCTTAATTTATCCATCAGATGTAAATTTCTGACTTGGGTGTTTATATATAAGTACTATTGCCCTGGATGTGGCAAAAATGTGGTTATCTGTAAATTATTTCTAACTTTGGCCTATTTGCAATGTAAGTATGTTCTCTGATTTCAAATAAGATAAAATCTTATACAGATCGAAATAACCTTTGTTTCTCAAATGTCTTTTCTTTTTCTGATGATTTAGATCACACACTTCTTCTGAAATATTTATCTTTTTATCTCCTTAAAGATGAGGACAGATGTTTCAAGTGTTTGCTGTTGCTTCAAAAAAGTTTCAGAGGCCTTACATGTTCTCTCTGCACACGCCCTGCTTTGCTTATACCGCTGTATTTTTAAGCTCATTGACCACTCCAGATTTATTGCTCAGCTAGGTACATAATCACCACAGGCCCCACAGGAAGGAAACTCTTGCCAAAAGGAAATAAAGCACTGTAGCCTGTGAGAACCTCAAGCCAGAAAATAGCACTTACAGCGCTGCACGTTTACACAGCTCTACGTACAGGAATCGGACACTATTGATGATAAAAAATACCTATTAAGACAAATTATGACTCCCACATTCATTCACCTTTAAATAATAATGACAATGTCTCTCTGATATGCTTTGCAGAGCGTGTGTGCGCACAAAGGGAGGGTATGGGGACGGGAAGGAGGAGACGAGGGAGCGATCGAAGGGGATCCTGAGCGGCCGCGCTGCACACGGGGCTCTTCTGAACTGTTGCATGCGAGCCGCTTGCTGATTGGTTTACCGCGTTTCCTTCAGAGGACACTGTTTGTGCGAGGCTTTACAGTAACCACGTTACACATTTCAACTCATCTTTAATTTTAAGTCTATGATAAATTCATTGTTTTCGCTAGCTTAAGTCTACCAACAGGGACTCTTGAAATCAAAACTTTTTGTTTTTTTTTTCCGGTACTGGGTATCGAACTCATGACTTCGCATTTGCCAAGCAGGCGCTATGCCGCTGAGCTAAATGGCCAGTCCCTGAAATTAAAACTTTTAAAAGAATTTCCATGGCACCTATAAAAGAAAAATACTGGGTTTTAAACATAGAATTCTCCGATGTGGGAAATCCTCTATGCAATGCATTACAGCTTGCCATTTCTTTCTTTCTCTTTTCTTTTCTTTCCCTTCCTTCGCTCCCTTGCTCCTCCCTCCTTTCTTCCTTCTTTCCTCCATCTTCCTTTTTTTCTTCTCTCTTTTTTTCTCTTCTCTTCTCTCTTCTCTCCTCTTCTTTCTCTCCTCTTCTTTCTCCCCTCCCCTTCCCACCCCTCCTCTCCTCTTCAATTTCTTTTTTTTTCCTTTCTTGTTTTTGACAGCACAGTAGTTACTCAAGAATTGAAGAGAACCTGAAAAACCACTTACCCCTTAACTTACTTCTTACTCAAGTTGCAAAGGAAAATTTGTAATTATTTAGTAAGATAAAAACCTGAGTTCAAACAAAAACAGCACATACTCGTTTTAGATTTCTTGGGCTAGGGATATAGCTCAGTGGCACAGCACCTGCCTGGCAAGCTTGAGCTAGTGAGTTTGATTCCTGGTACCCGCCCCCCCCAAAAAAAACCACCAACAGATTTCTGTACTGCTTTTTTGTTATTGTTTGCTTGAACTATTCTTATTCATTTTTTCTCTTAATTGTATACATCTATTGCTTCTCAATGTCTTACAATACTTCAACATATTCTCACATATGCTGATACAGACTGTTCAAATATCTACTTGATTAATGCTTTTCTTCTTTACTGCAGATTGAGCCCAGGATTTTCCTCATGTTAGGCAAGCATTTTACTGCTGAAAAATATCACCAGGTCTGTATTACTGAAAATACACTATAATGGCTACATTTAAATGACTTGTCACAAAACACACAGGATGGAAAATAATGTTTAACCTATAGTCAGTGAACATTTATTCATCTGAAAAAACAAGTGTTTAATAGCCAATGATAGTTACTAAGAAGTAACTTATTTAAGTAAGAATTGTAAGTTATCTTTTTCTTCTTTGTTTCTTTTTTTCTGTTTTTTTTTTTTTTTTCCGGTACTGGGAATCAAACTCATGACCTCAGCTTTGCCAGACAGGCACTGTGCCACTGAGATAAATTCCCAGCCCAGAAAGTTGTGTTTTTAAATCTCCTTTAAAAACAAAACAAAACAAAACAAAAACAACACATGCATAAAACGAAAGGAGGCTGAAGTTGGTGCACTCCCTTGTTCTCTCTCTGACCTGCTTCCTTGTACCCTCCCCGTGCAAAAGGGCGGTGTTTTTCTGGCCCCCAACAGTTCTCTGTGTCCAGAGCTGGGAGTGTAGTCCTTACCTGATCACAGAACATGGATGTTTAGGAAACTTTGGACTGTATTTTTATCTGTCGGCACAAATAATATAAATATGACGTAAACTATTTTTAAATAAATCATGCATGGGAGTAGACAGAAATTAATCCTTCTTTAGTAGAGTATCTATCAACCTGCAACCTTGTAATTGGAACCTTGGTAGACCTTAGAATAAAGGATGATTTTATAGTGCTCTCAGTACAGCAGGTTCTGAGTATTTGTTTAATTAGGGAATCTTATAAAAGAATATTATACTACTGATATGTCTTTTTTCTTTTTTCCTCCCAATAGCTTACTTGAGATCCCTCAGCCACAGATTGTTGTAATTTGAGGGTTAATTCTGTGATGTAGTTTTCAAACCGTTTGTCTATAGTATCTTAAATAAGCAAATAGGATAATAGTATCCATGCAAATATTGCTAAAGTATGTGAACAAAGTAACATTAGACACATAAAATGTATTTTGTAACTTAAAGTCATAGGGCAGTATCATAGGATGAGTTAGGGGAAACTTTAAAGAGGAAAAGGACCAAATAAAGGAAAAAGTAGTTCATTTGAGTGACAGAACAAGTGAGCATTTTTGTTTCTTATTAAATTAACTAACTAATCAAGTTTCCTTGTAACAGATGCAATACACTGAGGCTTACAAAATGTTGCTTTTCTAAGGCTAAACAGAAGTAAATAAAAGCTGGTAAGGAGCAGAGCAGGAATATTGACAAAATTTATTTAAATCCAAAGATCATTTCCTTTTCATCAGTGAGAGCAACGTGCACCCTTCCCAAAAGTCTCAACAAACACACCTTTCACTTTACTAGAAGTTTAAGAGAATAAGTCCCTAAATAATGTTTCATAAAAGACAGGAACAGGTTTAGGAAAGGATCTAATTTGTGTGTGTGCAGTCCCAGATTCTTTTAGTCATGCATTAAAGATGTTTTCTTTCACTTTATAAAATTTAACGTGAAACTCATGGATATCTAAAGTTTGCATTTTATAGATTTTTTTCCCTGCAGAATTATAGAACGAGCAGCAAAGAACAACAGATCATTAGGAAATCAAGGAGTGATATTTTGTGGCCAGCAGCAAAATTCTTAGCAGCTGGTACTTGAAACCTGTATGTTTCACCCAATTTGCAGCCACGTTAATATGAAACACCTTTTATATTGCCATTGTAACCTTCTAAGGAAAATATCATAAACAAAACCTACACATGTTGTAAATAACTGATAAAATACGTTTAATCGCTCTTTCATTTTTAAGTTTGAGTTCACCAGACACCTAGAAATATTCAAGAGGAATAAGAGAACACCCATGACGTTAGTTTTAATTATATATCACTTAGGACATATTGATCTCAAATATATTCTAGTTCAAAAGAAAACTGCATGTAGAAAAATGTAACCATCAAATTAGGAAATCATTGTTTATATTACATAGAATTTTTAGCTTTAACCATGGGTAGCTCTAATTCATTCTGAAACGTTGAAAACCTAATTCAACTAATGAAAATTTACTTTCCTCTAAAATTATGAGACCAATCTCTGTACACTTGTTTTCTCAGATCCTGTTTTTTAACTAAATATCACAATGAGAAAAATACCATCCGACTTACAGATAATCCCCACACATAGGCTCCTTACAATCCCCTTTCCAGTTCTTAATTCTAGTGTCTAACTTCCCTCCTCCCTCAAGCTGTCTTTTCATTCTGGTTCTTGCCTTCGGGCCACACATTCTTAGTCTTTTCATAAAATTTGTTCCTTCTGGCAGAGGGAGTGTCAGGCTCCAAATGGTCGTCAAGTAGGGCCAGCAATGGCTGTGTTGGACTCTCCTCACTGGAGTCCATTAGATCCATCCTCCAGAGAGGATCAGCAGGACTTCTACTCAAGCCCCCTTAGACCTGCTCTCTGGAGAAAGTCGCTCACCGCCTCTTCCCTGACGCCCCTCTCAGCATGAAGCAGCTGGTCATCTTCACCCAGTCTCTCTTAATGGCAGATAAGAACTCTTCTTCAGAGCAGGGAAATGTAGAAAGGAGTTCACTTGGTCAGCTTATGAGTGAGGCAGCTACCTAGAGGAAGGGTCTGAGGTAAGAGTGGGATGACCAGCTATAATGATACACCTAAATGAATGATCCTCAGGGAACCTAGACTGAGGGCCCTCCCTCTTAAAAAAGGCATCACCTCTGCAGTCCTGAATTTTGAGAAATTTAAAATATAATAAACTTCCTTTAGTATGAATCAGCCACCCCCTCCTTAGGGTATCTGGGGTTACTGCAAGGGAAAATAACTAGTTCTTTCCAAGATCTCCTTTTACTGTAAGGATTATGTAAAGGAACTAGGCTATAGAGCATGGATTCCAATTAATCATTTTTTTTTCACTTCACAGAGATACCAATTCTTGTGCCCTGCTTACCATAAGTAATTCTAAACTGAGGGGCCACGTGGCCACCCAGTTTGTCCTGGAAATCTTGGAGCTATTCCCCTTATTTCCAATAAAAATGCTCCCGAACTAAAAAGAAAACAAAATAAATACAATACAATAAAATTAAATTAAATTAAAAAGCCTCCTCTGATCATTTTCACATAGGAGAACTGTAACTCTCCAGTGAGATAGGCTGAATTCACGTCCCTTGAAATCAAAGAATACATTCCAAGGAACTATGGAGGTTACGAGCAAGAGTGATTTACTGAGAGACAGCTCTGAGAGGCAGGAGGGGTCCCCAACACAGGTTACCAAGGAAGGTTGATTGCATAGGACCAGCAGTTGCTGCTGGAATCTCCCATCTAATTCCAGGATCATTAAACCAGTCTGTTGCAGACCACTTTGCATTCATTTTCCAGCAAGAGCAGTTTATGCGTCAGCAAAAGTGCCAATTTCTTACCTCCCCTACACACACAGATACTGAGAACAGGACAGAGGGAGGGACAGAGGCGGGAGGTGGGACTTTCTGAGAGTGTAAGGGAGTGAGAGAGTAGGAGAGAAAAGTAAGCCACCAGGCTCCTTCTCGGTTCAACCCCGTCAGCTCCACCAGTTCCCCGGGGTAGTGTCAACTATCATCGGGCTTGCCAGTTGTAGCTGCATATCTTGGGACACGATCCCAGCCACTCCAAAAGGGGGCAACTGATATGAGGAGGACTGAGATTAGGCCCTGCAGTTTAAAAAGAGAGGTTAAAAGAGGAGGTTAGCAATCCTTCCCCGAACTGAGCATGCCTTGACCTCTCAAATGTTGTTCTTATGGAAATAGCTCCCTGGGGTGTCACTCAGAGATTAATTCTTTCCACTGTGTTTTAGGTCCAGTTTCCCCCACCCAGTGGGCAGGGATTTTGCACTTATGTGTGCCCTCCTGGACAAGCAAAATTCTGAAGTCTCATCTGTCCCACAGATGGGGACGCATATTCCTTATCTAAAATGATTTCTGTCTTCGGTATTTTTATAGACAAATTCTCACTTTCTAGGGGCTCTACCTGAGGGTGTTTAGTTTCTGGACAGGACAGAAAAGTGAGACAGATTGGGACTCAAACCTATACAGCATCGCTCTCCCTCTCTCTCTCTCTCTGATCTTTAGTAGAAATATGTCTCCCTAAAAGAAAAGCACAATATGATAGGAAAAGATCAGAATAGAGATTCGAAGAAAAAGAGGGGGGTGGGGATTTAGCTCAGCGGCACAGCACCTGCCTGGCAAGTGCAAGGTCATGAGTTCGATTCCTGGTACCAGAAAAAGAACAAACAAACAAAAAACAAAACAAACAAACAAAAAAAAACAAAACAAAAAGAGGTCTTCTCCTCACATGCACACGCTGAGTTAGTGAGATAACCTTCCCATGAGTTATGGCTTCAGCCTGGGAAGGGAAGAGTGGGGAATGTCAAGAGCTAAGACTGCCTCCTCATCAGCAGAGGACCCGACAGGAAAGGGAACTGAGGCAGAGAAGTTTCCATGTTCCTGTCCATGACCATGGAGGGGTATCCATCCAGGCTGTCCCAGTGAATCCTGTCTTAAAAAATGTAGGGACAGCAGCAATGCCAGACACTTATTTGGCTGAATATGGGAATCTCATATTCATATTAAAATATTGTTCCCTACGTAGGCTGAATTCTAACTAAAATTTACCCTAAAAGTATACAAAGTTCCCATGAAAAGCAAAGTCCACTAGGGGGAGCTCCAATGCTTCCTTTCCCCAGTGTCACTGTCTAAAGTAAACCAACAAACCATCTTGTAAACGCCAAACCATCAAACAAACAAATACAAGTACATTCTGCAACTAGTAAGTCTAAATGCAACATATAAAACAGGAATACAAGGGTCTGCCTGCAACAAGAACATGTCCCATCATAATCTTCCCATGTTCTCAATTTAGATCTACCATCATTTTAACAAAAAAGAGAAGCCATTAGCAACACAAAGAGGAAGATGCCCATTTTTGATTACCGAGATGAGTCACAGGGTCCAGTCAAAATACTTTGGGGCACCATGGAGCAAAAGCAAATTCTTACCCCCTTCCAGTTATCTTGGTGGGACCTCCAAATGATGTGGAAGAGACAAACCTCCCAACCTGCCAGAGTCAGATGCCCACACTGGAGTCCCCCCAAATTGAACAATGAATTCCAAGGAGCAATGCAGGTTAGCAGCAGAAAAAATTTTGAGAAATTGCACTTGAGGAGCAGGAGAGGTCCCCAAAGTATGTCCTCTTGCCACAGAAGTCATTTATCTAAGAATGTTTTATACAGCAAAATCATGAGCTGGGTACGAATTTATGAGGTGAATACAATATGGGCCAAGTTATAATCAACCAATAAGATGAAAAATATTAAATAACATTGATCCAATAGTGAAGTAAATCACATAGCAAGGGTACATGGAAAGAACAAAAGCCTTTTTAGAAAGGGATGGGTCCAGATGTTCTGGTCACCCACCTGGATGTCTGATGTCTAGCTGGACTCGGCAGACCAGCCGCTACCAGATACGGTATCACCCCAAGTTATTGCTCATCTCTTGGTGAGGGATGTAGGCCTGGTCCTTAAATCTTTACTTTGAGGCCTGATATTGAACAGATTCATTTCCAGACATAGTTGTGATACATACAGCTCTGATCTTCTACACTGACTCCCTCGAGGGCCCTGCCTTGTCTGACTGCCTATTAATTTCTACTTAACTTAGCTATCTATAATAACTTTATTTCATAAAAGTGCCTTTTATCCTAACAGGAATTTCTTTCTGTGTCTCTCTGTTTGCTTGAGAAAGATCAGTACATTATAATAGGTCTTGGCACTTTTATTCTTTGTTGAAACTAGCACTTTGGGTAAATCATTGAACTACTTTGAAACTATGTTATTATCAAAAAAGAAATAATACTAAAATGTATATACTTATAAATTTATGTTGAATCCTTTGATAATATTTTCTATAATATCATTTTGCATCTTGTATATATTTATATATGCTACCCTAACTTAAAGATATATCATATCTTGTATTTATAAATCATTTTATGTATCTCTATAGTATTTCAAGAAAATTTTGGGTTACATTCTGCACATTAATATATGAGAAGTATGTGATTAGATTAGTATCTTCCCATAAATAACTTACTATTCCATGGGATTTATTTTACCCAGGATTCTCTCAAATATAAGACTTTCCTAGTCAGAGAATTTTGTTGAACATTGTCCATAGTATTTCCATTATAGTATTTCTAAAGGGACATTAAACATTAAAATCAGAAGCTGAAGAAACCCATTTAACAGTGTTTAAAAGGCATAATTTTCCTTTTAAAAATGAATACATTTAAAATTGGCCAGCCATGGTAGGGCACACCTGTCACCCCAGCACTCGTGGGGCTGAGGCAGTAGGATCGCTATGAGCTCCCTGAGGCCAGGCTTGACTACAGAGTGAGTTCAAGGCCAGCCTGAACTACACAGTGAGACTCAGTCTAAAAAACAACCCCAAAAGTTTATACTTTTAAAATTATACAAACATATTCACAGGTTGTGTGCTAACAACTATTAACTTCTTAGGAGAAGAGATTTGAAAATAGATGGCCTAGGACTCATTAAATAACATTTTATTCATTGATATGAAGTGTCATATTACCATAACATGTCTGAATCATACACATAAATAAATGCCAAATTTACTCAAAAGTGTTTTGAGAAACCTCTACCAGCTACTTATGAGAAAGTTTTAGAGTAGGGCAAAGAATTAGAGGGAAACTGCCTCACAGTGCCGGCAGGGAGCTGGCGACACGCCGCTGGTATGCGGGAAGGCACAGGCGTCTGTCTCCAGCAGTACCCGTCTTTCGAATGCGTGTATCTCTGGAGAAGTGTCAGGAAATGCCATTGCCCCCAAGGCGCAGAAAATATCTCATTATTCTGAAGGAAATCCTGGGTGAAATGCCTCAATCTCTGTTCACGTTGGATGAAGAAAGGGAGCTTGAGAGCATAATTCTGTACCAATGAAACTAAAATTCTATTATTCAAGAAAGTATAAGAAAATTCTGCACAAAGTCTACCAGAGATGCAAGGCAGAATTTGGCTACCTATGATGAAGGACCGTACAAAACAAAGAAATCCCAGTCTTGAAAGCAGGCATTCATGGACTCCCTAAAAGCAAAACTAAGAAACAGACTTTTAAAAAGGATCTCCCGGTAATGAGCAACACACTGCATAACCGGAGAAGAGGAAAGCCATGCAACAAGCACCCCTGTGTTTCAAACCTCTAGAAATGGCTCAAAGCTGAGGATGGAACTTTTGCATTAGTAAAAACTCCTCAGCATGTCGCCACCGAGCTGCAAAAAGCCATTAGAGAAATTGGAAGCTGGTGGTAGACAAAAGACACACTCCAATTCAGTTCAACTCCTTGTTTTAGCATTCCAATCTCATTCTAAATTATTGAAATATTATAGCTAGGCTTAAATTATGCATACCTCAGTCACTTTGAGATTATGTAGGACACTTAATATTCAATAAAGTTAAACATCACACAGGTACAAGCAAACACCCAAATATGAAAACAAGGTGGAGATTAAATATCATCTAGAGAAAATTAAAAAATCACACACAGAAGTGGCCAACAAGTTGGAGCTCTCAGAGCGAAAGAGATTTTAAAAATAAACACAAGAAATTTTAGAGAAGACCACGGAAAAGGAGGTGGCAAGCATAACAAAATTCAAGCAATCACCCTAATTAGAGCAGCACAGCAAGTGTTTTCATGACCAATCAGGGCATATTCCCATCTTCTAATGTGGATGTGAAATGCTACAAAATTTAAACCAAATGGAGATCTTTAGGTTCTTGTGAGTTTATAAAACAAAACCAGATGCAGTTTAGACATAAGTAAACACAGGACTAAAAGAAAAACCATGCTACTACAGTATTTGTTCTGGATTGAATCCTGTATTTTTTTAAGAATGTTGATACAATTTAAAACATCAGTGTTATATATTTTCACCCAGGAATAATAATTGTTTAATGAGAAGCAAAAGTGAAGATAACATGACCTTGTTTTTCAGATATGTATGGACAGGGATCTGGGCAATAATGCTATGTGGGTTTTCCTTCTGATTATTATTTATTACCAGAGAAGCTACGTTGAACCTAACAACATGTGATGGAAGGAGATTAGGGCATTTGAAGACAAAAATTTCAAAACAGAAGAAAAAGAGTAAGTTTTGCAACTCCCAGACACAAGGAACGTGGGTATGCTGTGAGTAGACAAGGAGATAAGCCCGGACTTTGAAAGGGACAAGGGAAGTTCTCTTCTAAGGGGACAGACGTGTGTCAACAACAGCAAGAAAGTGAAAGGAGCTTTACAGAAACATGCAACAGGAGTTTCATGCTGAGAAGTGGGACTGATTGAAAAATGGGAACACAAGATGGACATGGCAAGAATGGAGATGATTTAATTGATTTGATAAACCTAGAAAATAAATGTGTGAAAATGGAAGTCAAGGAATAAAAGAGTTCTGACTTAACTGAGCTTATCTGAACTATCAAAACATAGATGGTTTTAAAGAAATGTAATTGTTAGCTTCAGGAAAGGCTGTGAGTTACCACTGAAATTCCAAGAGTATTTACTTGTGATGTATAGCTCTAGAGCATACACTCAAGTTTGAAAGACTAAAGTCAGTGTTTTGACTGTTTGCTAGTCAAGGGTGTTAAGCGAAGGGACGCAAGTTTAAGACAACTAAATGAGTGTTGACTCCATGGGAGGGATTACCGCAAGTAGATTACAGGTAGATGTAAGAATCTCTGCGATGCATGGAATATTCTCTAGTGAAATAATGTCATGGATTAACGTTAGAAATGGGCATCCAGTTCCTTTTTAGTAAGATGGAAAACTTGTTAAATGGATCTGCTGGGATGTTTGTGGCTGCCAGTAGCAGTAAATTTGGGTATTTACAGTCAGTAAGGACATTGACATCTTCCAAGAATAATTTCATAGGCAAGATACACTCAAGGGTAGTTTGAATTTGTGGATGAATAAGAGAACCAAAAAAAGCTATTTCCTATCAATGTTCTTTTCTGACATTTTCTATGGGTTGGATTGAAATATTAATCCTGTATAGTTACAAATTGGCCACAGTTAGCAACATTTATGTTCGCATTTTTGGTTACATATCTTAAGGAACAGCTAAATCTTGTAGTAAGTGTATGTTACTAAATATTGCGTATCTATGCTACAATACGTGCATACCATTCATGTTCCCAGCCGAAATGTGTGCAATACATTCTCAGCGATATTTGGCAGTTTCTGTCTCTCTAACATTATGATTTGAAGTGGTATAAAGTTACAGTTTAAATGTTTGTTTTCCTGATGACAGTTGACATCAGTAACTTTTTTTAATGTTCTGGTTCATATATTTTTGAGACATATTTTTTAGATGTATGTACATTTTGGAAGGATATTTATCCCCCTAATTTTTAATGAAGAGCTCTTTTTGGATACAAATGATTTGCCAAATATTTGCCATATTTTAGCAGAAATTTTGTGCTGTAAAGATATAGGGATGCTATTTATGAAGATATTTAAATAAGCTAGAGTTGCTACATAAATCCTGATTTTACATTACATGAATGGCTCACCGTAAGATCCCATTTAAGTTAAATCAATAAATAAACATCTAATTGAAAGAAAAATATAAAATCTGGTTATAATTCTACACACTAACATTTACATTTCCTAAATATATAATAACATACTGTACATTTTCACAAAATCTCATTATTCTAATTTAAAAATAAGCTATGCTTTGAAGACAATATGTATTTTGTTCATATATTGAAAATATCTATGTTTCTTTATACAAACACTTATAAAGTTCATAGTTAATCTTTTTGTGATTAGCTGATGAACATCCTAAAAACTAAACATTTAAATTTCTGACACAACATTAATTATAGTTTTTCCAATAAGAAGGCTTTATTTTATTTACACATTAGATTTCTTTTTTTTATTTATACATTAGATTTCAATTGCTTTTATTGCTGTTATCATTTTTACTTTTAAGGAATATCTAGTATTGCATTATGTTTCTGAGTTGCAATTTCAAAGTGTGAACTTGACAGTTCTTTTCTTACAGGCTAATCACACTGTGAGAAAGTACTTAAACCTAGGAAACTAGCAAAATGTACTATGATTTCTAGAAACAAATTAAGCAGTTACAAGTCTTCAGGGATAAAATTGTCAGTGAAACACTGTTTCTCAAAGGAAAAAAAAGATAAAGAAAAAATGGAATCAAAACAAAAAGGAAAGAATTTTACACACACAGCCCCAGACAACATGCTGCCTCTGGCCCCCAAGGAACTTCATAGAAAATATGATTAAATGGAGCTAAATACTTGCTAACCCCGAGTGACCCCATAGTAGTAGTAAAAATCACAGGACAACCAATTACTCCAAGTTTGTGCGGATGCTGTGTAAAGAAGCCTGCTGCACTGCCTATCACACAGAAGTATAGAAAATGATGTAGAGTGCATAATAATTGATAATAAAATGTTACTGTTAATAAACTGTCGCTGGTTTATGTATTTACTGTTAGAACCCTTTATTACTACTTTAGGGTACATTACTTGTACTTAAACAGAAAACGAAAGGTCTAGTATAGAATAATATATTTGGCTGGCAGTAGCCCTTCACTTCTCATATTTACTGCATTTCTTGTTCACATTATTTTCTCTTGTACCTGATTTAATATTATGTTGTGTTGTTCATCGTGTCCCTAGAAGAAATAGACTACAGCATTATATGTGGATGTGCATCGAACTGTACCATGAGGCTTATGAAACACACAGTAAATATTTGCACAAGGATGAAACTGCCTAGCCACAAAGAACATGTCTGTCATTACAACAGGCATGCTTGGTTTGCATTATTACTTATGGAGCTACCCTTCATAATTATGGGAATTCAAGCAAAACTTTCATTCCTTATATGTCGGTATAGTGGAGAGAACTATAAGTAAAAATCTGGGATATAATTCTTTCCCTGGCACTACCAGTTGTGTGATAATAAACAATATACACTACATAACTGCTAACAATCTTGGTTTCTGTGCTGCTAATTAGGAAGTGAAGGTTAGTTTTGTATTCAACAAAAAATTCAAATATTGTATATTTCTATACTTTATTCTCATATAGGATAAGATATAGTATTCTTATAAATATTGTTGAACTGTCATTCAAATACGCAGTAATTGGAAGGATGTTTATAATTGGACATGCTGTAATTAGTTCTATAAGTATTGAAACACTCTCAACACAAGTTTACCAATTTAGACTATTTAGATCAGTTTGAGGTCCTTTGCATTACTTACGAGACTCTTGATCTTCTTCTATTAGTTGACTTATGTATTATTTCTACATAGTTAGTTGGTAATCTTTGTAGATACACCATAATGAACTGAGCTATATTTTCTCTTCCCTATATCTTCAGATGAAGAAAGTAATGTTTATCTTGTTTAGTTTTATCTAATTTGTGGAATTACATTGTCAAATCAGCTGTGCTTAATCAGAAAGGATATCCAGAGGCGAGCTTCAGTAAATAACTTCAAGGACACAAGGAATTAGAACACAGGAAGCCGGAATTTGCCTGTCATACTGAGGGCAACTCCCAGGTTATTCTTCCTCAGGCTGTGCACACGCTTCTGGCCCAGGCAAATGCGGATGGTGGGTAATTATTGAAGATATTCTTACATAGCAGTGAGGATTTAACTTAACAAGCAGATCCACGGCTTTATTTCAGGGAGCCATTTAATCTCAGCAGAGAATAGTGACTCTGACGTCACAGGCTCTGTTCCCTCTAACCAGGAGATCCACTGAGGAAGTTTTCCAAGTGAGATTCCCAGTTTTCTTCCTGTAGCGATGTAATAAGGAAGACTAGACATGGCTCCTTGTCTTGGCTCATTACCCTAGTGCTGTCTTCTTGGTGAAGGACAGCAGACCCGCTGTTTGACTCATTCTTTCCTGACCTCAACTTTAGAATTCTTTCCATCTACTCAGACTCATATGCTCAGGGTCATCTGGTTGCTGATGATTAAATTAAGAAAGCATTTATTTTGGTAGAAAGGAAAGAAGATTACTTTGAAGCTATCTCTAAGGAGACGGCGAGGTCTGTCTGCCTCACGTCCCCATCTCACTGTGCACAGGTGGGCCAAGAGCCCTTCGTAGTAAGCAACAGAAGGAAGGGCAGCGCAGGCAGACGGTGCGGAGCCGCGCGCTTGCTCTCTCACTTCCGGCCATCTTTAGCGCACTTCCTATGAGCTGCCCCCTTTGGCCACAAGGCGAGCAAAGTTACCCTTACAAGTGGGTAACAGTCGGGCTGCTTTCACCGTCCCTGCGCTAATCTTGTGCAGTGGAGTACAGACAGGGTACTCATCCACTGGGGCACACAGACTGGCAAAGGCGAGGCAAGGCCCTGTCCTCAGACTTGGTGTCATGCCCGTAAGAGTGAAACGCAACACCAAGAAGAACCTGTTGCTCCTGCTGCAAGGCTCGTGCCCGTGGAGGGGGCCTCTGACCCCGCTTTGGTGCTAGGCACAGCCCTGGCTTCAGTGGTGAAAGCACTGCGCATCCCTCTCCTGACCCGAGGCCACACAGTATGGACAGAGGCGTGGTCTACATAGGCGAAGAAAAGGGACGTGGGTGATTCACTGCTTCAGTCTGTTACATACGCCTCATTTCGCCGTGGTGAGGCCCAGTGCCAGGGAAAGTCTCACGGTGTGGGAACAGGCGAGGGTCCCTGATGAGACATCTGCGCTTCTTCTGGCCCCACGTGGGGCCTGTAGGCCCAGTGGTGATGAAATTCTCTCTTTTGGCACTCCCCATGCTGAACAACATACCCGCTGCTGATGTGCAGCAAGGTTAGGGTTGGGTGCTCCCTAGTGCTGAATAATTTCAGTCCACAAATCACAGACATGGAATAAGCCTGATGTACAGTGCCATGAGCTAAGAGGACAGCAGTGACCATAGGCTCAGGAACAGTGATAAACAGCTTGCTTAGGGTTTCTGTAAGGCCAGGCATAAAAACATCTACACTGAAAACCAGGCAAATACTAACTTTTCAGTATATGGATGCTTTTACATGCCAAGGAGCAACCACTTTCAGTCAACCATGTTTTCACTTCCTGAACAAAATAAGACTCCAGAAACTTACCACAGTTTCACTATTGTTCAGAATCTCTTGCACAGATATTTCAAAATAACTACTCTGAGGAAAAACAGAAAACTTCAAAAAGCACAGTATAACAATAAGTTATGCCAGGGATATAGCTTAGTGATGCAAGTGCCTGCCTGGCAAGCGCAAGGTTGTGAGTTCAATTCCCGGTAGTAAAAAAAAAAAAAACCCAAAAAACAAAAAGCACCACAAAAAGAAAAACAATAAGTTATATGTCAAAGAAATTTAACAGAGACATTGAAATAATTTTTAAAAAGTCAAGCAAAAATTCTGAGGCTTTAATTATACTACATAAAATAAGAAGCACAAGACTCCAAAAATACGATCAGCTAAGCGGAAGAACTGGTGTGCTAGAAGATAGGCTATTTGAAAATATACAGCTGGAAGAGGAAGATGTACCACAGCACAGAAGTTATAATAAAATACTCCTGGGGAGACAATGTCCTAAGCACAAAGGAAGCCATCAGAAGAGGGGGAAAGAAAGGAACACGAGCAACCAGTAAGCACGTTACAAAATGCGAGTAGTAACACCTTATTTATCAACCATCACCTTAAACATAAATTGATTAATTCACCCAGACAAAGAGTTACACAATGGGAAAAAAATGAACCTTATGTTATTTTTAACAAACTCACTTTACCTGTAAGGACACACACCACAACCACCACAACCCCCACCCCTGCTGCCACTGCCATCACTCACCCGCACCCACAGACGCAAGGGGAAGAGATGGTGATATGGGTTGAGAATAGTGTGTGTAGGTTGGATACAGTTTATACAGGTTCATGTATTGGGAGCTTAGTCTTCCCATCAAATATGGCAAAGCTTAGATATGATAGGACCTTTAAGCAGGTGGCCCTAGAATAAGATACTTAGGATACTGAGGGTCCATTTGCCTTGGAAGTGAGTAAAGTAGTTCTTATAGGGTACCAGTCAGAACTCTTTCTTATTCTTCAGCTTGCTGTCTCATTCTGGGATCTCCTGAGCATTTTATGCTGCTCTGATGCCACACACCATGACATAACGCAGTCAGAGGAAATCTCAAGGGAGAGGACGGCATCAAGCTGTCCATATTTCAGTTTTCAAGGCTATGGGCTATATAAAGTGATTTTCATTATAACTTACATAGAGCAAAGTATCCTTTATGGTAACGAAAGTGGATGAACACAAAGGTAGAGATCCCATGCAAATGGAAGAACAGAAAATTAAATAGACTTTAAATAAAAAGTAGTGGGTCATTTCTGTGACTGTACCTGGCACTGTGGTACAAGACCATTTGGGAATGGCTTGTGGGAAGAGTTTGGAAAAGTTTGGAGATGCTGGCAGAAAAAAATAGTGCAGGAACGTCCTAGGCTGCTCTGTATGGGAGATTCTGCTCAGAGCTCAGAAGGCCAGAAGGCTGATGGAAATCCTGCCAATAAAGACCAGGCTTGGGAAGTTTCTGTTAGGAAGAAGGACTACATTAGCTGTTATAGTCCAGACAGTGGGAACTATGACTTGCCAGGAAGTCTGTCTGCAGTTTGCTCACATCCAGAGACTTTGTCTGAGAACAGACTAATTAATCTGGCAGAAGAAATTTCAAGGCAGTCGAATGCTGAGGCTGTGGTATGGCTGCTGGTGAGAGGTTTTAGCCGGATTTATATTGAGAATCAAGAGAAAGAACCCAGCAGGGCAAATTAAAATGTGAGTTTAGTGAGAAGGGAAGCCCAGTAAAGCTAAGCACTACAAAGATAGAGCTGAGAGGGCATCCCATAGCCTGAGGGCATCACAAGGAGAAGCAAGTCCCCACCCATTGCAGCTTCAAAATTTCAAAATGAAAGACTTTGCTTTGAGAAGAAAGCCACAAAGTACCATGCCCCAGAATGGCAGCGGCATAGAAATTTGTTCCTCAGAACACTTGATTCATAGTGCAGTGTTGGGGTGAAGGGTGCTGGGATAAAGGGTACCAGTGCTATACCCACCCTAGGGCAGGTAGCCTTCATACAGTGTAAGTTACAGAACGAGGCTTGCCCGCTCTCTCTTCCCTCACTTGCTTTTGCTGTCTTCTGACACCCTGAACTATTGCTTTCTGTCATGTGCTCCTTGCCTTGGAGCCAGCTGATTTTGCACTGAAACATCTACAAACCATGAGCTAAATAAACCTTTCCCCTTTAACACTGGATGTTGAGTATTTTGTCTCAGCAATGAGAAAAATAATTAAAACAGAGACCTATCTGACCATTAACACATGAATGTATAAAGGAAATGTGGTATTTATATACAATAGAATATTACTTTGCTATAAAGAGGATAAACGTGAGTCATTTGTTGGAAAATAGATGCACCTTCAGACTATAATTAACTGAAAAACATCAGACACTCAACCTTTAATATTAAATTGTTTCTCTTCTATGAGACAGGCAATATGTAAATCAACAGCTGCTTTTACCTTATTTGTCAATAAAATGCAGCAGGAAATATCTAGGTCTTTGTACAATAAAATTGATTGATTAGCAATTAAGATGAAATAGAAGTAAAAATCATATTTTTAATAGGACAATAGAGCTTTTCTTATTCTGACTATAAAATGCTACAGAATTTGTATTCTTTTGGATATCAATATGGTGTTAATCAAAAAGGGAACATAGAAACTTTAGTTTACAAACTCAGATACAACTTTGATCAAATCATCAAAAATCATATCATCGGAAGTAAGACATGGTGCTACCCTTTACTCTCTGATGTAACGTACTAGGAAGGGCTGCACATTATTTTTCAATTTAATCATGAAGAACTGTCAGACAAACCCTAACTGAGGGACACTCTACAAACTAATAGGCAAGCGCTCTTCAAAATATCGAAGTCTAAAAGAATAAAGAGAAAGCACTAAAAATCTTAGAACACACTAATGAGACATGACACTAATTGCAATGTGGGATATTCTTTACAGTGTTGCAGTACAAAAGGAATATTACCGGGAAAAACAGAACATGAGTAAGCCTAATAATTATAATACCAATGTTAAATTTCTGGTTTTGATAATTATATATGCTCTTGTACATCATAATCATTTAAGGAAGCCAACTGAAGAATATTCAGAAAATCTTTGACATATTTACAATATTTTTGTTAAGGTGAAATTATTTGGAATGATAAATTTAAATCCAATAATTAAAGGACATAGGACTGGGGAATTAGCTCAATGGTATAGCACCTGCCTGGCAAGCATGAGGTCCTGAGTTTGACTCCCAGCACCAAAAAAAAAAAAAAAAGAATATAAATAGTTATTTGTCCATTTTTTTCTCTTATACATTGCA
This sequence comes from Chinchilla lanigera, assembly GCF_000276665.1. Taxonomy (NCBI): domain Eukaryota; kingdom Metazoa; phylum Chordata; class Mammalia; order Rodentia; family Chinchillidae; genus Chinchilla; species Chinchilla lanigera. The sequence continues at coordinate 2,256,478 of NW_004955412.1, forward strand.
ATATTCTCAAATTTGCTTGTAAGAAATGACTTCACTCTTAAAAATGTAATGTCTTATTAAAAATAGTTTGGCAAATAGAATAGTAATACAAAGATGTTTACCTTATAATCCTTGGAATTTATGAATATTTATTTTACATGGCAAAAGCAAAGTCTTACATATGATTAAATTAAGAATCTGATAAACCAGAGAATTTATCCTAGATTATGTAGGTGCTCTCAATGTAATCACAAGTTATTTCATTAAGACAGACAGATAACCAGAAGGAGGAAAAACAGACATTTGAAGAGATTATGCTGCTAGCTTTGAATCTGGAATAAAGTAAGTGAATTAAAAAATATGGTCGTGGTGACACACTGATTTTAGAACTTTTGACCAGCAGAACTGTGAGATAGCACATTGGTGTATTGGAGGTTGTTGAGTCTCTGGCCCTTACTTACAATAATAACGGAAATCGGACCATACAAGAGAGCCTCGCCACACTTGGAAACACGTTTCTTAGAAAGGATGTCAACTCCTTTCTGTTCCCGAAGCCTTTGTGTGCCTAAACGAGGTCAGAATCTCAGTGAAGAGGAACTCAGTGGAAGTCTGTGCTCATCTTCTCCGCTGAGGTTTGACTCAGTTCAGATCAACCTGATGAGCCTGCAGCGCACAGCTCTCAGTCATCTGAGGAGAGAAACAGCAAATTTTCACCTTAACCTAAATTAAGACGGTATTGAAAACAAGCGGTTTCTCAGAGTGGTAATGCATGCCCGTAAGCGCGCACTCTCCAGGCAGAGGTAGGAGGACTGCTGAGGGTCAGAGGACAGCCTGTACTACGCAGAGACTTCGAGACCAGCCTGAACTGCAAGGTGTGACTCTGTCCCCGCCAAAAAAGAAAAATATTAATGGTACTGGGCTACTGGCCAAAATCCCACAGTCCAAGAAGGAGACAATGACACTTAAATTTTTGCCACGGAAGGACAGAAATTGCGATCTTTTGAGTTAATATAATACCAGGCAAAGGGGAGAGCTGAACCAAGAATGTCCAATTATACCTCAATGTGTATTAATCATAGAAAAAGGTAGTAAACTCCGTACACCACTTTTTCTTCACCAGAGAAAATAAGAATTCCTCAAACCATCATCTTAATAATCATTCTCATCACACAACAAGAGAAAGCACTGTAAAACTGGAATAGCCGGGGCTGGGGATTTAGCTCAGCGGCAAAGCGCCTGCCTGGCAAGCGCAAGGTGGTGAGTTCAGTTCCCGATACCGGAGAAAAACCAAAAAAAAAAAACCAAAAAACAAAAAACAAAAAACTGGAATACCCAAGCAACAAGTTAAGTCACATTTACATTAAAATACATCTTCGGCATAAAGAAATCATGAGACTGTATTTCTGGAATTCATTCTCATACTACATTCCTAGCTACACTCTCATGTATGTGTTGTGGTGACTGCAACCTTGGATGTAGGGGTGTGTGGGTTCTATTGCTTCTCCATATTGAAAAAGTGAATCAAACATATATATATATATATATATATATATACACACACACACATATATACTGTATATATTGGGCTATGTAAAGGGATATATATATAGAGAGAGAGGCAGGTATATGTATATATAGAGGTTATATATCTATATTTTATATATATATTTTCTATACATTGAATCTATATACACATAATACATAAGAAAATTTTATACTAAAAGAAAATTTTATACATAAGAAAATTTTATACTAAAAGAAAATTTTATACATAAGAAAATTTTATACCCTAAGCATAAAGTCCTCTTCTCCGATTTCTATAGGAAAATTGCCATAAACACATAGCATGCAAAAACGCATAGAATACACACTCTTCGGAATGCCTAGCGATTAATGTCGAAGGCCACATATGTGTGGTGCTTCCAATTAAAAACACTTCACTTTTGCTGAAGGACCTCTTGTGTCTTCTCTGCGTATGCCAAGTCTACACTTCAAGCAGGATTCTTAACAAACAGTTCCAGCTCTTCTGGCCAACAACTCTCCATGCAGGACAGAACTTTCTTCCTGTGCTCAGTGCTCAATCAGAAAAAAAAAATATGTCCACAAATAAACTGTTTTGCAGTGTCAAGGAGGAAGACAACGTAGGAATTTTGCTTAATATCATAAAAACTCCAAAAAAGGCATTTAAAACAATAACCATATAGCCTAGGCTTTTGTTCTTCTAAGGCTCAGAATACCATTCAAATAAATATGGATTGGCTGGTGAGCCTATCTTTCTGATGAAAGCAGCTGCAACAGATGAAATTTACTTTTTTAATCAAATTTAGCATATTAAATTACTCTTCAAAGCAGAATTACATTTTATTTGCAGTAAATCTAGACATAGTAAAACTCATGATCATATTTTATAAGTGCTCAATAAATATTTAATTGAATAAATACCACAAGCATTCTCATTTTGCTGTAAGTTTCTGTGTTCTCTTACATTATTCACACCTTCCCTTCACTTATTATATCCATCACATTTTAAAGAACTCACATTATTACCAGTACACTTTCCAATAGTGAAGGGATATAAACTGAAATAGGCACGTAATTCAATAATTTCAGGGGAGCCTGATCTGTAGGATTCAGGGTTGCCATAAAGAAGGGATAACTGACTTCATCCGGTGGGTTGAGAAAATCATACTAACAGAAATGCTCAAAATGGATTTTGCAGTTTGAGTAAGAGTTCAGCTGATAGCGTGCTGTTGCTGTGCTTCAGATAAAAAGAACAAATAACATTTTACACGGATGTGGCTGCCACAAAGTCATACCTTTTGGTGTGGCCGAGACAGTAACAGAAACAAGGAAGGAGAGAGGGGAGCTGGATTTTCATACAGCAAAGATGGCCACAGTTATACCTACATAGTGCTGTGATTTTTGAAATGAAATTCAAACTCCTTAACCCTCTTTATGTTGTAAACACTGGGCACCTACAATAGAATATCAAGGTGACTGAGTGAATTAGCATTACACATATATTTTGGTTAGTTGAGGTGGGGGAAATGGTCAGAATAACAAATGCCTGACCCGGGTGTGGCCTCAAACACCCATAATCCCAGGACTTGCAAGGTTGAAACGAGGACTGCCGTGAGTTCAAGGCCAGCCTGGGGTACAGAGAGAGTTCAGTGTCAGCCTGAACTACACAGTGAGATGGTGCCTCAAAAACCAAAGAACAAAACAAACAGAAACCCAAACAAATATTTACTGATAATAATAGTTTCCAAGAAAAATATGCAAAGATATAAATTCTAGATATTAGGAAGTATTTTTACAAGTGTTTATTTCCTCTTTTACTCAGCACATAGGTAAGGTGGGAAATTTAGCAAATAAAATACAGAATGCCAAAATAAATTCACCTTTTAGATAAACATAGTATTTTAGTACAAGTGTATGCAAATAACCATTTAAGTATCTATAACCACACACGTAAGTCTTCTGCTAGTAACAGACATTAGGTTTAGGACAAGGTATAACGTCTATGATTAATGTTTGACTGCTAAGCTTAATTGCCAGTGCATGTCTATATACTTTCTTTGTCCCAATCTTGTTCCAAAAATCAGGTTGATCCCAACAGCTGATTTTGGAATAAATGAAGTCTGACAATTTTAGGCATTTCTGCACTGAAAATCATTTCATTAAGGTTATGGTATAATTTTCATTATGCAGTTACCTGCAGTTACATCTAAATATTAAGATGGGCTTTTGAAATTTAATTAGGTCACTTATTGAAAAACATGTTTAGGTGTGTTACACCAGGGACCCGAGAGTATATGCTAAATAAAGAAATAAAACAAAAAAAGGACATGAATACGCATCTTAGAGATCCCTTTCTGACATTATTATGGAGACCATTTTTTCATTTATCAACAATCAAATCGTTCACTGTAATGCCCCAGTCTCTTTCAGCACTGCAGGTCGAAATCTGGATGGTACTTTGAAAATCCTCAACACAGGGGCAACTCCAGGCTTAGTCTGCTGCCACAATTTGTAATTATGCCCCTTTATTAATTTTAACATAAGTCATTCTCATACTTTCTCAGGAGAAAAATTTCTTTAATAAAAATTTTAGAATGATGTATTTTTGTCATACTGCTTACAGTCATAATATCATGGTAACAAAAAGCTTTTCTTTCTTTTTCTCCTGAAGTTCTCCAAACGTTCGATCTCTTGGCTATTTGTCTGCAAAGTAATAGACTGGTGCCAGACTTCTCACAAGTGGCAGGGCCAGACAGTACGAATTAGCATCCAGGAGATCTGTCACTGACTTGATAGCATGAGGAAGGAGACTAGAAATTAGAGACAGACAGTAGATGGACTTGAGTTGATGCCTTTTAATTACCCCGTGCCTTCGCAGGGTAATGGATGCTATTTCTCAATCATCCTGAGGGTAATGACTTTTGTCTGGCATATTCTGGAGAAGTGAAAATGCCAAAGCACACTATTTATTTGAGATCATGATTGTTGCAAATATATATTTGCAAAACATGCAGGTTGTTTGTTTCATTTCTGCAAAAAAGAAGTATAGATATGGATTAGAGCTGCATACTTAATGAACTGAAAACTTTTCTGCTGGATTCAACTCTCCAACTCCTTATTTTACCTATTTATCTTCTCCAAATATAACCATAGAAATTAGGGAAAACTAGGAAAAAATAAAGGGTAGTTTAAAAGACACATCTGTTCACATGTGTAACCTCCAGTGAACTTTAGAAACTGCAAAAAGAAGAAGAGAGGGAGAAAGAGACCAGGAAGAAAAATGGTAAGATAGAAAGACAAATTTGTTTGGTGCCATTTTCACTTCAATTAGAACAGTGTAGACTAGTTAAAACAAGTAGTGTAAACACGTTTTCCAAGAACATATATTTTATTTTTTAAAAAGAAAAATGATTTCACTGACCTGTGTGAAAATAGTCTTCAAATGAAATGAATTCTAAAAATAGAATGCTGTTTGAGCTGCAAATAAGAACATGGAATACATTTTGACATACTATGAGTCAGCTTTCACTTTAATGGCACTTTATGCGCATATTTCCTTTATGAAAGAACAGATTACAATATACTTACATTTTACACGATTGCTTCCATTTGCTGTGTTTCTCTGCAAAACATACTTTATGGCTGGATCAGACTGTGTTCATAGACATACACTTACAGCAAGCTGTGAGCAGTATTCTGAATATATGTTCTCTGCTGGATGCCTGGCTATCAGGTTCTCTTAAACCTTGCTATGTTGGATTTATCGAAATAAAATAGCAAACAAAAATGTAAAGAGACTATTTATATGCAATGGCAAAAATGTCTATACTCCAAATATATGCATGTTTGTATACTCATATGCATCCATGAATGCTACATATAACTAAATATATATACAAATCCATAAAATAAATCCATAGATTTACTTCAATCTGGAAAAAATGTTTAAAAAGAGCAACAGCACCAAGGATGATTAACAATTACTATGTACCAAAACGTACTATTTTCACTACATTTGTTGCAGTTCCTTTATTTCTTTAAACAAACCCAACTTACTAATATTCTGAAACAGTTCTGGTGGTCTGCCAGCTTGACTGGGTTTGGGATCTATCCCAAGGATTAGTATAAGTACATTTCTGTGCATGTGAGGGGTGGAGTATAGAAGTATGAAATGGATGCTGTATCTGGTCCCTTTCCCCAACCAGTTTGGTATTTCTCTCCAGGTCTTCCTACTAGCTGCTATGAACTGAACAGTTTTGCATTACCATCCCCTTCTGCCATCATGTTCTTCCTAGGAGTGAGGCAACCATGAATTTAACCTCTAAAAGCATAAGACAAGTTAGATATCTTACACATTAAATTGAGGACATTGATTATTGTGTACAGGCAAAGAAAAGCTGACTAATAAGAAACTCTTTTGTAAAACTGCAGACCTGGGCATGGTGTCACACACTTATAATCCCAGTACACAGGAGGCTGAGTCAATAGGATCAATCTGAGTTTGAAGGTAGCCTCGGGTTCATAGTGAGCTCAAGACCAGCCTGAACTGCTTTATGAGCTCAAGACCAGCCTGAACTGGTCTCAAAACAAAAACAAAAACTGCTACAGAGACCAACAGTTACATAAGCTAAGCATCATTCATACACTCTCTCACCTGGGAAATAAGAGAGTGAATATTTGTTTTAGCAACATCTGAAGCAAAGTCTGTATACATAGCCTGTAAAATTTTAGATGATCACTTCTTTTCTAATGTTAACTTGTTTTGCTCTAGGACCTACGCTTCAGTGAGACAAGCACTAAGTTTAGTGGTTGTTCACTTTCTCCATCCTGATGTTCTCTCTCTTCCTCTCTCTCTGTCTCTCTCTCTGTATATATATAT